>NC_045552.1:22406160-22641160 GCF_009769535.1 Thamnophis elegans | reverse complement strand
CACACATGCTTACGCTGACTTTGGCCTTCATTTTCGGGCATTTTTTGTCCTCCAGAAGCTTCCCTGAAGCCTCCGGAGGGCAAAAAACAACCCAATACGCAAACTTCCGGTTTCTCCCTCCCCCTCCGGAGGCTTTAGGAAAACCTCCTGAGAGCAAAAAATGCTCTATGGGCAACCTGGAAGTTTTCGCCCTCCGGAGACTTCAGGGAAGCCTCCTGAAGCCTCCAGAGGGCCTCCGGGGAGCTGTTTTCACCCTCCCCAAGCTCCTAGAAAGCCTCTGGAGCCTGAGGAGGGCGAAAAAAGGATCCATTGTGTGCCAAAAGGAGGGGGTGGGTGGGGGCCATGCACGCATGCAGGGTGGGTGTCATGCGCACATGCCCATGGGGTGGTTGCGTGCATAGGATTATGGACATGGGCACACCCGCACACAACTCCCCCTGCTTTTGGCACACGATGGGAAAAAGATTAGCCATCACCGTCCCAACATATAATGGTCCAATCTAGGACTCTTGTGCAGCCCCCTTTCAGACTGCCCTTGGGTGAAGACCTTTGAGAGGACATTGTGGGGTGCTAGTGCACAATCCTGTTCTCCCTCTCCCCCTCAAAACCCTGGCAAGTTTTACAGAAAAACATATAGACTTTAAACCAGAGATATTTTTATTGGGGATTTTACCTGAAATACTGTATAGAGAATTGAAATATTTGATTGTAAATGTGTTAACAGTGGCTAGATGTATTTGTATTTGCAAAAAAAAAGGGGGGGAAAACAAGAAAACACCAACACAGGAGGAAGTTATTCAGAAAATAATGGAATGTGCCAAAATGATCAAATTGACATTTGAAATTAGAGAACAAGAAGATAAACAATTTTATAAAATATGGGATTTATTCTATCAATGGTTAAGACAAAAAATATGGAAATGAAATATGCTAGAGAATTTTACAATACAAGGATAATGGAATGATATAGAATATAATATAAAGATGTAATCACAATATAAAATAATTCAAAATTTAGAATATCTTGCATAAAATGTAGTAATAATAGCTATAGTCAAATAAATGATTAACAATGATAATAATGTATGTATATACACTAGATTGATAATATGAGATTTTATATAAATTGTAAGTGAGGACTATGGAGAGGATGCACAAAAGTTTCTGTAACCAACTGACACACTGTATGTAACTGGAAGATGGTTTTATGTTTTATGTATGTTTGTGTTTGTTTGTCTAAAAAAATTGTATGTATGTATGTATGTATGTATGTATGTATGTATGTATGTATAAAAAACCTGGTGTGTTTTCCACCCTAGTGAAACCGCCCAAGGCATTGCTAACTTTGGTGTCCCTGAAAAAGCCAAATGTCAAGTCACTTCTACAGAAAATTGGATGGATGGATGGATATGTCCGCGAGGCTTCTCAGAGCTGGGCTCCAGCCAAAATAGACTTTAGTTTTAAGGAATCCAAGATCCACAGCATTTTACAGAAGCCAAGACAATCGATATAAAGGATCCTGAGTTCACAAATTTGTGCCAGGGACCGACTTGGGGGGGGGGGGGGGATTAATTATTTAATTGTTCTGCCAGTGTTTTTCAGCCTCGTTCTCTGTAAACATGAGGACTTCAACTGTCTGCATTCCCTAGGACTAGCTGGGGAATTCTAGGATTTGATGTCCACCTATCTTAAAAGGGACATGGATGAGAAACACTGGCATAAGAATTTATCTATAACGCATTTTAGCAATACATTTTACTCATGTGTGTACATTCCCTTTATTAAAAGAGCCGGGTGATAGAAATCTTTGCTGATCCACTAGAAATCTGCCAGAGGGTTTTTACTGCCCAACTCTGATTCACATAGCGTTAAATGATATGTATGGAAATATCCTATGTGTTATGTCAACAACAGGGATGCCATTTGTTCAAGTGATGCTGTATTGGAACCTGGGTTTGATCAAACTTTCTCATAACAGCATCTGCTTGAGAGAGGAAAGGATAATGGTTTAATCGGGGTGCCTGGAAGGCAAATACAGATGTTCCTTGACTTACGACCACAAATTTCCATTGAGAACCAAAGCAGTTGTTATGTGAGTTTTGCCTCTTTTGATAATCTTGCTTGCCATGGTTGTAATAACTGAATCACTACAGAGGTCAAGTGAACCATCTGCTTGTTAAGTGAACCCGGAACAAAGCAACTGTTATAAATACATGCCAGTTGTCAAGGACTAGCTGTATTGATTGGAAAACACTGGGAGATGGAATTGTCAAACTACTGTTAAATTGATAAATTAAATCTAATATAACCACTTGTAACAGCAGCAGCAGCCAAAAAAGCCCATGCAATCCTAAATTGCTTTAACAGAGGGATACAATCAAGATCAAGGGTGGTACTAATACTACTCTATAAAGCCCTAGTAAGACCACACCTAGTCTAGTTTTGGTCATCACACTATAAAAAAAGATTTTGAGACTCTAGAAAAAGTGCAGAGAAGAGCAACCAGGATGACTAGCGGACTAGAGACTAAAACATACGAAGAACAGTCACTGGAACTGGGCATGGCTAGTCTAGTGAAGAGAAGGACCATGGGAGACATGAGAGCAGTGTTCCACTATTTGAGGGGCTGCCACAGAGAGAAGGGGGTCAAGCTATTTTCCAAAGCACATGAAGGCCAGGCAATGGATGGAAACTGAACAAGGAGAGATTCAACCTAGAAACAAGGAGGAACTTTTCTCACAATGAGAACAATTAACTCATGGAACAGAAGTTGCCTTCGGAAGTTGTGGGAGCTTCATCACTGGAAGCTTTCAAGAAGAGATTGGACCGCCATTTGTCAGAAATGGAGCAAGGTCTCCTGCTTGAGGGGGGTTGACTAGATGACCTATAAGGTCCCTTCCAATTCTGTTAATCTGTTAAAACTTCAGGAAAGAAGTATAATAGGGAACAATTTGTCTCTGGCAACTGCCATTTCAGCTAGGATGAAAAGCCTTTTGGGACAAACTATCGCTGCTCCTTTAATGCAAGAATCAATTCCCATCAATCCTTAAGTAGATAATAATTTAGATAAAATTTATGGCATTCCACAACTATTCCAGATGCCATTAGAGAAGGAATTGTTCTTTTGTTATTAGGAGCCAACATTTGGCACTCCCTTATTTACTCTGGCTGAGCCCCCATCCCAAACACTAAAATAAGCATCCTTGGGTGAGAGACCACCATGAATTCTGCGGATGAGACTGGACAGCCTTTAATTGAAGAGGCCCTTCAATTAAAGGCTGCCTTCTTGCAGGAGAGAGGAAATATGCTTTCTTTATCCTGATCCCCCTGCCATGAGATCTGTGGACCTCAAGCCCCAGAATTCTCCAGTAAATATGCTGGCTGGAGATTTCTGGAAGCGGAAGTCCACACATCTTAAAGTTACCAAAATTGAGAAACACTCATCCCCACCGTCTGGATCAGCACCTCCAGGACCAGACGGTGTCCCTTCCCCTGGTATTCCAGGAAGCCTTTATGACCTAGCTCTGTTCACCGGACTGGAGTTAATGTGGGTGTGAAGTCAGGTCCCTGTAGCATTGTTACTTCGTACGATTTGTACTCTTCGTTATTTTAGACCAAGCTCCCTGTTTATTTAGATTTCAATTGTTTCATTCTTTTTTATGAATTTTGCATGCAATGCAGAGTCTACTGGAGTGGGAGGGCAAATTCAATTGAATAAAATATATTAAATATATTTAAAATGGGGACGCAGTGGCTCAGTGGCTTGTCGATCAGAAAGGTCAGTAGTTTGGCTGTTCGAATCTCTAGCACCGCGTAACGGAGTGAGCTTCCGTTACTTGGCTGAGCTTCTGCCAACCTAGCAGTTCAAAAGCACGTAAAAAATGCAAGTAGAAAAATAGGGACCACCTTTGGTGGGAAGGTAACAGTGTTCTGTGCGCCTTCAGCATTTAGTCATGCCGGCCACATGACCGTCTTCGGACAGCGATGACTCTTCAGCTTTGAAACAGAGATGAGCACCACCTCCTAGAGTCAGGAACAACTAGCACATATGTGCACGGGGAACCTTTACCTTATATTAAATATTAAATTAACCCACTTTCGAGGGTTCAGAAAAGGAAACATGCAAGATATTAAAGTCATAAGAATTAATCTGCTTAAGTTCAGTTTGGTAGATGCCAGGATTTTGAAGAATCTGATTCTTGTTAAGTTCAATCACTCCGAACAATACAGAGGGAAATGGGAGAACTAGCCAGAGCATTGAAGGAAATGGGCCCCCAACTGCAAAGATCTGAACAGTTTTAGACTGTGTCTTCCCCTCTGTGTTCCACCCAAATACTCCCTGCTCTTCCGGATATTTTCAGTTTCTATTCTAGGCTTCATCAATAGCCATGGCATTTGCAAAATTCTGGGAGCTGAAGTTTTTACACATTGGATGGAGAGTTCTCAGATTGCTGGAGATTGATCTAAGTTGGAAGCACATTGTGATAATATGAAACAGGCCGAGGGAAATGCTACCCACCCCAGCTCTGCTTGGATTATTGGAAGCTACATGAGGCTTTCAAAGATTTTTAGAGTTCTTCCTTCAACAGCCATCCTTAACTCCATTCCATTTGGGAATGGCAAGGCCAACTAAAATGTCCACAATCTGACATCTCCTAATATCTGCACTTCAGCTCCCAAATTTCCCAGCAATGTCATGATAACTGGAAAATTGGAGGACACCTTCCACTTATGGAAGGCACCCAGACTTGAGAAAAGCAGAATGGAGTAAAGTAGTGTACCATAGAGTAGACTAGAGTAGACTACAGTAGAGTAGAACAGTTTATTTGGCCAAGTGTGATTAGACACACAAGGAATTTGTCTCTAATACAGAAGCATTCAGTATACTTGCAAACAACAGAGAACTAATAATACAACCACCAGTAGAAGTGGGTAATAAGAGATAATAAAAGGATAAATGATTCTACAATCACACTGCATGGGCAGTGTACAAGCACATTAGACAAAATTTAATAGACCCTCTATATTGTCAACTGCAAGAATTAGGCATTTGGCAGAGTGATGGCACAAAGGGAGGAAAACTGTCCCTTTGTCTAGCGTCGTACAGAGGGAAGTAGCGGAAATCTTGATGTCGAGGATGTGAGGGGCTTGCAAATATCTTCTTAGCCCTCCCCCTCCTCCGACTGGTGCAATATACAGGTCTTCTATGGAAGGCAGGCAGGTTGCAATTATTCTTTCTGTAATATTAGCTACCATATTTTTCGGAGTATAAGATGCACCGGATTATAAGACGCACCAAGATTTTGGAGAAGCAAATTAAAAAAAAAGTTTTTGCACTCTGCAGACCTTCCAAAAACGGGCCCATTTTTTGTCAAAAAAGGGCATGCATAGCCTTGCTCCTGGGGGCTGAGGGGGGGCAAAAACAAGCAAATATGGCCCATTTTTCACTCATTGTTCCCCTCCCCAGCCCCCAGGAACACCCTGGAAGCTTCCCAAACGCTATGCACAGGCATTTTTGCAAAGGGGGCAGGGTTTCAGGAGGCTAAAAATGCTGTATGGAGTGTATAAGAACACCTGATTTTCACCCTCTTTTTTGAGGGAAAAAGGTCCGTACCTGTTTGGTCACTGTACCAAACCAGGTAGTGAGTGACAAATTTACTATGCCTGACAGGAATTCAGCTGAAATCTCAAGACACTGAGGAATCTTTCTCATTAGCTTCTACGGAATGCTTTCCACTAGACACGCCAGAGACACAATCCAAGAGTTAGGGCATGCAAAGGGTGTTCCTCCATGCTGCCTTTCAGAGAACAGACCCACAACCAATATACACCAGTCCATCAATCCCCTGACAGCTCCCTTTATCCCAATCCCATCCCTTTAAAACTTGAGCGGTCTTGGCACTGTGTAATTAGGAGTGCAAGCTGCTTAGTCAACAATTATCGCCCTACTGGATAATGATGGATGAGCCACATCCAGTGCAGGAGACAAAAGAAACTGAGCAGACAGAGCAAAGAGAAGAAGAGGTGGGAAGGGACATTGGAGGGGAGAGCAGAGTGACAACTAGACCAGGGACGGCGGTTGGCAAGGAGACCTGAAACCAATCTTTCCCCCAAGCTTTTGAGAAGTAGATATGAATTCCTCTTCCTAAATGTAATTCTTATTCCACCACCAGATCCAGAAAGGTGACAAGAGAGAAAGCTGGACATGCCCATGCATCATTATTAAATGTTGATCCAAGCTGTTTTCTCCCCTCCAAGCAAAGGGGGCATTTGGTTCATCTATCAAAGTCATCTAAGATGGCTCACTGTGCAGGGACAGAAGGAACCATTTAGGTCGAGTCTGTGAGGTTTCCCACAACCTGAATATTTTGTTGTTGTTCAGTCACTAAGTTGTAGAGTCCAACTCTTTGCAACTTTATGAACCTCAACATGCCAGACTGCCCTGTCCTCCACTGTCTCCTGGAATTTGCCCAAATTCATGTTCATTGTGTCCAGTGTCAGACCTGCAAGCCATCTTTTCTTTTGGGATTTCAGGCCTGCCACACTTTCTACTGTGAGAAAATGGGAATGTGGATTATATGGATTTGGGTGATGTGTAGCCATAACAACATTCTTCTTAGAAAGCCAAGGTCATCTTTGTCTCTGCACCTGGCCGGATATGGATGGGAGGAACCTATCTTCCTGGCAGTAAAAAATTGGACCATGTGATGGACTTGTGGGTGTGGGGGCAAGATCTTGAACTTTCAACTGGGTGGGAAAATCTGGAAGCTTTCGGATTCGGGTTTTCCCAGATGTGCCAATATGACATCTCTAATAAAGTGGAACTTTAAGGAAGCCCAGGTCTTGGAGTTTTATTTCGTTGGTGGCGTTTTTTGGAACCCTGACATCCAGGACATCATCTAACCACCTCATCCTTTGACTTCTCCTTCTCCCTTTGCCTCCAATTTTTCCCAACATCAGAGTCTTCTCCAATCAGTCCTCTCTTCTCATTAGGTGGTCAAAATATTTGAGCTTCAACATCTGTCCTTCTAAAAAGTTGGTTTTCTGTAGGATTGACTGATTTGACCTCCTTGCAGTCCAAGATACTCTTAGTGATTGTTCTTCAACAACTGGACATTAGCACGCCTAATTTTCAGCAATCATAGCCCCGGGAAGGCCCATTGAGTGCAACCTGCTCCTAACGATAGAAAGCCCAAATAAAACAATTGATTAACAGATTAACAGAGTTGGAAGGGACCTTGCAGTTCATCTAGTCCAACCCCCTGCCCAAGCAGGAGACCCTACATCTGCCTCTACCTAGGATAGAATTCACAGCCTCCTGATTGGGAGGCGAGAGCTGCATCTCTAGGCCACAGCAGCAGCGATGGATGGTTGTCCAGAATGGCTCTTGATCCAGGCAGAAATGACTTCTTGAACTTCTCCACCAAGGTTGTAGTTGGACAAGCCAGAAGGATAAAGAACCCTAAAGGGGTTTCTTGGGAGAAGGAGAAATTCTTCAAGCAATTCTCATTTGACAATAGGGCTGGTACTAGAAAAATCCTATGAAGAGTTTTGGAATCCAGAGACAATTGGAGAGAAATTTTTCCAATAAAAGAGAAGAGATTTATGTCCAGGGGAGCAGGCAAGAGATATTATGTACTTCGTAATGGAGCTGATGTCACCACAGCTTCAAATGGACATAAAAGATTCATAGTGTTGTGGCCTAGCAGATTCAGACAGAGAGGAGGTTGGGGAGGAACATGAGCCAGTCCTGGAGCCTGCAGAAGGCTCTGATGAGGGCTCTGTGTCAGAGGCAAAGTGGGGTCCAGGGCAGTCTGACAGTTATCAGCTGCCTTCACAGTCAGACATCAGTGAGGCAGACAAACAGCTGGAGCCTGTTCCCAGTGCACACATGCGCAGAGTTGCCAGACAAAGGGAACAGCTGAAGAACAGGAGTCAACTTGGGAGTAAGGCCACAGGTGGACGATGAATGGCCCCTCCCAGAGGAAATAAAAGAGGAGCAAAAGGGACTGGAGTTTGCAGGAGACAGTTCCCTTAATTGGCTTGTGACTCTCTGAGACTCCTTGCCAAGTTTTGCAGATATCGGCCTGTCAATTCTCCAAGCCAGATAAGGTCTGTGACTGTAAATCCTCCCTTGAAAGACTCTGCTGGATGTGAATGAGCAGAATTCACAGTCAATTAATAAAAGGGATTTTGGCAGGACAAGGAGTTTGCTTCCTGCTCTCGGAGATCAGAACCCATACAAACTTCTCAGCTGCCTTGTAACTAAATGAAGTGAGACAATCATGCTCACCCATAAATATCCCTTTTCCTTTGCCAGATTTTTTTTATAAAAAATGCTTTCATTTGATTGAATGTGAGTCAAAATAAAAATAATTTGTAAAAATTTTTTGCAAAACCCATCCCATTCGATTGTTCAGAGCCATTCTTTCTGTCAAACAGATTTCCCTTCCAGTTAGATCCTCAATTTCTAACACTCATGGTTGGAGGGACAAAGCATCGGGACACTCGGCTTATAATAGCCAGAGAGGAAGAACATATCTCGGTCTCTGTTACAGCCCACTTTGGAAGCCTTTTCCAATCCAGATTCAGCCAGAAGCTGCGCTTTGCTTTCGACTCTCCCGACTGCTGACAGCGTACATGTTTGCACAAAAGCAGAGATGCCCAAACAGCTTCCTTCTTTGGCATCTGCCAGGCTCCCATATAAATATCCAAAGCATGTGCCGCGTCATGTGTGCTAAGCATCTGCTGATAACCGTTAATATTGTATTTGTTTACTTACTGGAGAAGTGGATTAGCCAGCTTTCCATGCTATGATTGCAGCACTCCAGTAATCAATCAATCAAACAATAGCAAGAGCGCTTGGACTTATATACCGCTTTCTCAGTGCTTTACAGCCCTCTAAGCGGTTTACAGAGTCAGTCTATTGACCCCAAGAATCTGGCTCCTCATTTTACCGACCTCGGAAGGATGGAAGGCTGAGTCAACCTTGAGCATGTCAGAATCAAACTGCTGGCTGTTGGTAGAATTAGCTTGCAATACTGCATTCTATCCACTGAGAGTGAGGAAGGGAGGAAAGAAAGGAGGAAGGGAGGGAGGAAGGAAGGAAAAAATAGCAATAGCACTTAGACTTATATACCGCTTCACAGCCCTTTACAGCCCTCTCTAAGCGGTTTACAGAATCAGCATATTGCCCTCAACAATCTGGGTCCTCGTTTTACCAAGCTCGGAAGGATGAAAGGATGGGTTAACCTTGAGCTGCTCAGAATTGAACTCCTGGAGTGAGCAGTGAGTTAGCCCGGAAGTACTGCATTCTAAGTACTGTGCCACCATGGCTCACCTAACAAACCAATAAGTTATAACAAAGAAGATGCAGTATGGAGGGATGGGTCGATATGTTGTATTTGATGTATTTTGAATGACTGGTCTTCAACTATAAATAATTCAAATAATAAAGCACTCATTCATGACAGAATATTTTTTGGTATTTTTTTAAAATAGTAATTTGCAATATGCATAACAGTAAGAAAAATATTATTGATAAAGGCATGTTTACTTTTATTTTAAATATTAAATTTGGCATGGTACATGTTAATAAATTGTTAGGGGTTATAGAGGTTTTGTTTTCATATTATACCTATTAATTTTCCAGAATTATCCTCTGGGTAATAACTATATTAACATAGTAACGAAGGAGGGCCGCCCCAGGGGGCTTGTGGCAGTCCAGTCCTTGCAGGAGGAGGCTGTGTGCGATGTAGGGAGGCAGGATTTGCCGGGTCCAAGTTTATTTTCCTTAATCCTTTGTAAATTACTGGAGGTCCAGAGTGGTGCATCCTTTCCATTGAGTGGGATGAGTCAAATATGGGAAGTCCTGCTGGCCAGGGGGCGTTGCCCAAAGAGCTTATCTGACTCATCCAATCGTGAGAGGACAAGGTCAACCCATTCTGGATGCTCCTCCCCCAACTATGAGAAGAGGCGTATTAGGTAAGTACCAACGCCCTTTTCATATTATACCTATTAATTTTCCAGAATTATCCTCTGGGTAATAACTATATTAACATAGTAACGAAGGAGGGCCGCCCCAGGGGGCTTGTGGCAGTCCAGTCCTTGCAGGAGGAGGCTGTGTGCGATGTAGGGAGGCAGGATTTGCCGGGTCCAAGTTTATTTTCCTTAATCCTTTGTAAATTACTGGAGGTCCAGAGTGGTGCATCCTTTCCATTGAGTGGGATGAGTCAAATATGGGAAGTCCTGCTGGCCAGGGGGCGTTGCCCAAAGAGCTTATCTGACTCATCCAATCGTGAGAGGACAAGGTCAACCCATTCTGGATGCTCCTCCCCCAACTATGAGAAGAGGCGTATTAGGTAAGTACCAACGCCCTTTTCATATTATACCTATTAATTTTCCAGAATTATCCTCTGGGTAATAACTATATTAACATAGTAATGAAGGAGGGAAGGTTGTACTATGTGATTTATTTTGCTACAGGTAGTCCTTGACTATTGGTGTTGTCACCTGCCAGCAGCCAGCAGAACTGGCAGTAGATTCGGATAGAGAGGAGGTTGGGGAGGAACCTGGGCCAGTCCTGGAGTTTGGGGAAGGCTCTGATGAGGGCTCTGCATCAGAGACAGAGAGGGGGCCAGAGCCATATGCCAGTTATCAGCTGCTTTCAGAGTCGGAGATCAGTGGGGCAGAAGAACAGCAGTGCCTGTTCCCGATGTGCGCATGCACAGAACTGCCAGGAGAAGGGAACAGCTAAAGAACAGGGGTCAACTGGGGAGTAAGGCCACAGGTGGACAGTGAATGGCGCCTCCCAGAGAAAATAAAAGAGGAGCGAAAGGGGAGGAGAGTTTGCAGGAGACAATTTGTTTGCTTAATTAGTGTGAAGGTTTGTTGGCAATTCTCAGAGGCTCCTTGCCAGGTATTTCCTTGTACAGCATGGCGTTTGGAAGATATCGGCCTGGCAGCTCTCCAAGCTTGATAAGGTCTGTGATTGTAAATTCACCCTTGAAAGACTGTTTGCCGGGACCTTGCTGGTTTTGAATGAGTGGAATTCACATTAGCCTAATAAAAAGGGGTTTTGTCGGGACAAGGAGTCTGCTTCGTGATTTTGGGAAGCCTAGGTCAGAACAATTGGTTTAGGGACCATTTGAAGTTACAACGGCATTGGAAAAAAGTGACTTACAATCAGTCTTCATATTTAAGACTGTTGCAGCATCCCCACGGTCTTGAGATCGAAATTTGGATGCCTGTCAAACAAACTTGTATTTTGTGATGATTGCAGAATCCTGGGGCCATGGGATTACTATCGACAAACGTTTCTGCTGGCTTCTGGCAAGCAAAGGCAATGGGGGAAGCTGGATTCACTCAATGACTGCAGGGTTCACTTAAAAACCATGGCAAAAGAAGGTTTGTCAGCTCCACTCCATTACATAACTAGGAAAGAAGACTAAGAGACTCCATGGGTTGGAAATCAAAAGTACTTTTACTAATTATAAATGGTAAGCGAGCAGTAGCGAAGCAAAGTCTGCTTAATCAGGCGCGAAAGCAATTGATATATAGAATAGCCTGTTCCCCCCCCCTTAGGATAATAGCTCCAGTCCAATCATAAGTCCTTCAAGTGTCAGGTGTGAGATAACTTCAAAAAGATAGGCCGATGATGGAATGTCGAGCCCGTTGATGCAGGCGGGAAACACACACGCATGCGCAATCCCAACGTCTGGTACATCCTAGAACATTCCTCCAGCACAGCAATTAACCCCTCCCAAATACCAGCCCCCCCCTTCCCGTTTCATGGCAGCTGAAGCAACAGCAAGGCAGAAGCTGACATCCGGCCGTCCCCCGGAAAAAAGGCTGTCAGGCCTGGAAGAAAAACAAACAAAACAGACAAACGACAAAACACAAAAAGAAGAGGGAGGGGAGAAAAGTCAAGGCTTGTCGGGATAAGCAGCATAAAATTTCTGTAGCAGGCGGGGAGCACGAACGTGGGATTTATCAACCCATTCCGTGTGGGAGGGGGGAAAGTGCTTCCAAGCCACCAGGTATTGGATGCGATTACGGTGCCTGCGGGAATCAAGAATTTCACGAACTTCAAAATGATGTTCCCCATCAATCAGCAACGGAGCAGGTGGAGGTCCATCTGGGGGGCGTAAGTGGGAAACCCGAACAGGCTTGATGAGGTTGATGTGGAACACCGGGTGGATTCGGTTGAGGTGTTTGGGCAATTGTAAACGAACAGAAACAGGATTGATGACTTTCACAATAGGGAAAGGGCCAACATATTTGGGTCCTAATTTCTTGGACTTCTGCGTAGTGTGCAAGAATTTCGTGGACAAATACACCAAATCCCCAAGGCGGTATTCATAGGGTTGAGTGCGTTTTTTATCGGCTTGCTTTTTATGGGCCTTATGGGCAGCGTCCAAAGTGGAAAGAGTTAGAGGCCAAATGCGACTGAGACGCTCACTCCAGTCCGCAACTGAAGGAACCTGTGGTTGGTCAGTAGGCAATTCGGGAATAGGAACAAAATCCTGGCCGTAAACGACCCGAAAAGGGGTGAACCCCGTGCTGGAGTGAACCGAGTTGTTGTAGGCGACCTCAGCATGTGGTAACAAGTCGACCCAATCGTCTTGTTGATAATTGATGAAACAACGTAAATATTGCTCAAGGACGGAATTTGTACGTTCACAGCCGCCATTAGTCTGAGGATGGTAGGCGGAGCTAAGGCCCTGGGCGGACCCAATGCGTTTGAGAAATTCCTTCCAAAAAGTAGATGTGAATTGGACCCCACGATCGGAGATAATACGGTCGGGCACCCCATGCAAACGGTAGATGTGTGAAATGAACAGTTTAGCTAATGCCTTGGCGGAAGGAACTTTGTGACAAGGCATGAAATGAACTTGCTTGGAAAACAAATCAGTGACCACCCAGATAACGGTATGCCCCTGGCTTTCGGGAAGCTCAACAATAAAGTCCATAGAAATCTCCTTCCAAGGGGCAACCGGGCGAGCGACGGACTGGAGTAGTCCCTGCGGTTTCCCTGGCGGTTTTTTGGCGGTAGCGCAAACTGGGCAACTGGCCACATAAAGTTCAATGTCCTTTTTTAAAGAGGGCCACCAGAATTGTCTCTTCACGAGATGCAAAGTTTTTACGAATCCAAAATGACCCGCCAATTTGGAGTCATGAGCGCGATGAAGGACGACAAGCCTTAGGGATGCGGGGATGTATAATTTAGCACCAATCCACGGTAGATCGTCTCTCATGGTGCACTCGTCCCGATGGTTCAGAAACCAGTCATCTTGAGAAAGAGCTGTTTTAAGGTCAGAAAGTAGATCTTGCGGCACTTCCCTCTGAGCTTGGGTCTGTTGACGTGTGAGTACCGGAGCTGCCAGGAGCGGTTGGACGATACTTAGTTTAGAGCAATTATATTGAGGTAATCTGGACAAAGCATCTGCCATGAAGTTCTTCCCGCCCGGGATATACTTTAGAGTGAAATTGAAACGGTTGAAATATTGGGCCCATCGCAACTGTTTGGGGGAGAGACGACGAGGCGTTCGCAACGCTTCCAAGTTCTTGTGGTCAGTCCAAACCTCAAATGGGTGTTTAGCGCCTTCTAGGAAATGGCGCCAAGTAGCGAGGGCCCAACGGACCGCGAAAGCCTCCTTTTCCCAAACCGCCCAACGCCTCTCCGTGTCAGTGAGTTTACGGGAGGTGTATGCGCAAGGCTGCAAGTTACCTTGGTCGTTGGCTTGCAGCAGAATGGCCCCTACGGCGACATCACTGGCATCAGCCTGGACGACGAAAGGCCGGTCGAGATCAGGATGCTTAAGAACTGGTTCAGCGGCAAAAAGGCGTTTAAGTTTCTCGAATGCCGCCTGGCATTCCATGTTCCAGTCCAAAGGCTTATTAGGTTTAGGCTTCGGGTCGCCTTTCGTCTTGAGCAAATTAGTAATAGGGAGAGCAATCTTAGCAAAAGAGGGAATGAATTGACGGTAGAAATTAGCGAAACCCAAAAATTTTTGCAATTGCTTACGCGTTTTGGGCGCGTCCCATTCAGTGACCGCCTTCACCTTTTCAGGGTCCATTTCAATGCCATCAGGGGAGATGCGATAGCCCAGATAGTCAATTTTAGTTTGGTGAAACTCACACTTAGACAATTTGGCATAAAGGTCAGCGGCACGGAGTTTTTTCAGAACAGTGCGTACCAGAATGACGTGGTGGTCGTAACTGCGAGTATAAATGAGGATATCGTCCAGGTATACGATAACGCCCTTGTACAGATGATCGTGCAAGATCTCATTAATAAGTTGCATGAAAACAGCAGGAGCCCCTTGTAGGCCAAAAGGCATAACCCGGAACTGGAAGCAACCAAGAGGGCAGTTGAAAGCAGTCTTCCATTCGTCCCCTTCCTTAATGCGTACTCTATAGTAAGCTTCTCGCAGGTCCAATTTAGTGAAGATGCGGCCCTTCCCTAGCTGTGCCAACAAGTCTTTCATCAATGGGAGTGGGTAGAGGTTCTGAATTGATACCGCGTTAAGATTTTTAAAATCACAGCATAAACGAAGAGAACCATCTTTTTTTTCACGAAACAGTACAGGGGCAGCCACTTTGGGTCGAGCCGGTTCAATGAAACCACGTTTCAAATTTTTGTCAATGAAAGAACGCATATCCTCCATTTCCCTGGGCGACATGGAGTAAATCCGGGGTTTAGGGAGCTTAACCCCGGGTAAAATGTCTATGGAGCAATCAGTAGGCCTGTGGGGGGGTAGAATGTCCGAAGATTGTTCGCTGAAGACCTCCTTAAGATCCAGATATTCTTTCGGAATTTTCTCCTCTCCTGCAATCCTCTCCTGCCCTCTAGCGGCCACTTCAGGAACGTCAGTGATAGGTTGGTCCGGAGAGCCCTCCCCCACTGGAGGAACCTGCGAGCGAATGCGTAAGCGGCCTTTACGCCAATTTATGTGAGGGTTCCACTTCCGGAGCCATGGGATGCCCAAGATGAGTGGCCTGTCCATGCCAGGTGCGACCACAAAAGAGATTAATTCAGTATGGGTACCCATCCTCATTTCCAAAGGCTCCGTAAAAAAATGGGCGGCCCCCCCCCCCGCAATGGATCCATCTATTTGGCAAAACACAATTGGGGTTTTCAAAGTGCGCAATTTGAGGCCTAATTTCTCCACCATGGCTGGGTTGATCATGGATCGGGAACAGCCTGAATCAAGTAAGGCCAGGAGGGTGGCAGGTTTCCCCTCAGGAGGAACTTTTAACTCAATAGGGATTAGCAGGGGCCCCTTGTTTGAACTCACCCAGTGAGGCGATGTGTCGTCATCGGAGTCCTCCGAAGAAGAGGAGTTAGCGTCCGCGTCTCCCTCTACTGGCTGGGCAAAAGGAGGGGGGTTGGATTCCCCAGCGAAAGCCGTTTCCTTCTTCTTCTTTTCAGGGCCTCTGCCAGACTTTTCCTCACGTTTGGGAGGGAGTTGAGCAGAGAGGGGTAATTTAGCACGACATTCGGGAGCGGTGTGCCCTAATTTTCCACAACGAAAGCATGTCAGAGGCCTGGAGAGGCCAGAAGGGGGCCCCCTTGCTTCACCTCGTCGTTTGAAGAGCGATTGAGTGGCTGGAGGGGGGAGGGACTTGGCAGCCCTCTCTTTCCGCTTCCTTCTTTCCTCTTTAGCATAACGGAGACGGGTTAAATCGAGTTCAGCGTCCGCTGCATGTTCAAACCATGTGATTAAACGTCTAGGCAGGTTACGATTGATACATTGCTGATAAATGTCTTCATTCAATCCTTCAGCAAATTTGTCCAGTAGGGCGTCCTCCCCCCAGCCTCTCATGTATTGTGACAGACATTGAAATTCCTGGATGTATTGGGCGACAGGCCTATCGTCTTGTTCAAAGGTTATAAACTTCAATTTGCTCCGCTTCTCAGTTAACGGGTCATCAAAACGCTGGCGGAAAGCCTCCATAAAGCGGTTGAAATTCCCCAAGAGGGGAGAGCCAGACATATGCAAAGCAGTTGACCATTTAGCAGCCTCCCCATCTAATGACAAAAGAACCATTCTGACCCTCATGATGTCAGTTTCAAAGTCTCGGCCATAAATCTCCATGTAATTAAACACTTGCATAAGAAAAGAGGCCAGGCTAGCAGAATCACCATTGTAACGCACAGGCAAGGGAGGGATTTTAGCCATCCGATGTCTTCGGGGGGGAGGCCCTCCTTGGTCAGCAAAACCTCTAGCCGCAGGGGGTGAAGCAGGCCGAGGGGGAGGGGGAGATGGCGGGCGTGGGTAACGTTGCCAATTTCTCCAGTCTCTTTCCTCCTCCCCCCTTCTTTCCCCCAAGTATGTTTGACCCCAATAATCAGGTAATTCACTCCGCTGGGGTTTTCTCATGGGCCCCTGGTGCTGGTAGCTTCTCCATTCCCCTTCATCGCCTCCCCTTCTTTCCCCAAAGTACCTTTGGCTCCAATAGTCAGGGAATTCACTCGTCTGGGGTTTTCTCACGGCACCCAGCTCCAGGGATGGTTGTCGGGGTGGTCTTTGGGTGAGTCCAGCATTCCAGCTTGTCTCTGTCTCTCTTTGTCCCACCGAAGTTGACCATCGGGGTGGGGGGGGAGGTTCAGGCTGGCTGGAAATTTGCAGTTGAAATAAATCTTCGTGTAAGGATAGGTCAGGCGGGCTGGGCTCGTGTAAAGAAAGGTCGGGAGGTCCTACTCCACTGGAATCCGCACCTCCAACGGCCCCCTCCTCCTCTCTGATCGGAGAAGACATTATCTCCCTTCTCGGTAGACGTAAATCTCCTGGAAAGGGTTTTTTTTCCAGACTTTGCTTCTTGTCAGCTCCACTCCATTACATAACTAGGAAAGAAGACTAAGAGACTCCATGGGTTGGAAATCAAAAGTACTTTTACTAATTATAAATGGTAAGTGAGCAGTAGCGAAGCAAAGTCTGCTTAATCAGGCGCGAAAGCAATTGATATATAGAATAGCCCGTTCCCCCCCCCCTTAGGATAATAGCTCCAGTCCAATCATAAGTCCTTCAAGTGTCAGGTGTGAGATAACTTCAAAAAGATAGGTCGATGATGGAATGTCGAGCCCGTTGATGCAGGCGGGAAACACACACGCATGCGCAATCCCAACGTCTGGTACATCCTAGAACATTCCTCCAGCACAGCAATTAACCCCTCCCAAATACCAGCCCCCCCCCTTCCCGTTTCATGGCAGCTGAAGCAACAGCAAGGCAGAAGCTGACAAGGTTGTAGAATCAGGAGTGACTCACTTAACGTCTGCCTTGCTTAGCAGTGGAAATTGTAGTCCCAGTTGTGATCGGACACTGAGTACTCCCTGTTTTTGTTAGTGCATGGCTGTATTTGTTTACTTCGTTCTGTTATTGTTCTTTTAAGCTTGGCTGATCATTGAGCGGAGAAATATTGTGGAGTATGCAATTAGTGGTGTAGGGCTTCCTGTCTAAGCAGGGGGTTGGACTAGAAGACCTCCAAGGTTCATCCCAGTCCTGTTGTTCTGTTTTCTGTGACAGGCTCACAGATTTCTTCCTGAATCAATAGGGGTTCTGTTAAGAGCCCACCCCATCCCACCCTACTGCATGTGATGCAGGAAGCCGTTTTACGGTTATGCTGAATTATTTCTATTGATTTGATGAGACCTAAGCAGATCAGGCTGTTTTCCTCTTCCAATCTCTCAATACAGACTCGGGGGTGGGGAGGATATTGAAACATGTGGAGATGAGCAATCATTTCTAGCCCTTTCCCCCACTTCCACAGTGGATCAGCTAAAATAGATTGTTCAATGAGCAATGGAGCAGATTTTGGATCTAGGATTCACCTCTTGGCACCTGCCCCTGCATCGCCCAATATTTGAGGGGCTGCCACAGAGAGGATGGGGAGGTCAAGCTATTTTACAAAGCACCTGAAGGCCAGACAAGGAATAATGGATGGAAACTGACCAAGGAGAGATTCAACCTAAAAATAAGGAGGAACTTTCTGACAGTGAGAACAATCAACCAATGGAACAGAAGTTGCCTTTGGAAGTTGTGGGAGCTTCATCACTTGAGACTTTCAAGAAGAGATTGGTGTGCCATTTGTCAGAAATGGTGTAGGGTCTCCTGTTTGGGCAGAGATTGATTAGATGACCTACAAGGTTCCTTCCAACTCTGTTAATCTGAATTTATCTAAGATGATCAAAAGTCTGGAGACTAAAACATACGATGAACGGTTGCAGGAACTGGGCATGGCTAGTCTAGTGAAGAGAAGGACCAGGGGAGACATGAGAGCAGTCTTCCAATATTTGAGGGGATGCCACAGAGAGGAGGGGGTCAAGCTATTTTCCGAAGCACCCAAAGGCCAGACAAAGAATAATGGATGGAAACTGACCAAGGAGAGATTCAACCTGGAAGTAAGGAGAACCTTTCTGACAGTGAGGACAATCAACCAATGGAACAGAAGTTGCCTTCGGAAGTTGTGGCAGCTTCATCACTGGAAGCTTTCAAGAAGAGACTGGACTGGCCTCTGTCAGAAAGGGTGTAGGGTCTCCTGCTTGGCTGGAGGGTTGGACTAGATGACCTACAAGGTCCCTTCCAACTTTGTTAATCTGTATTCTGTCTTGAATTTAAGGGGAAGGGGGACATTTTTGGCTCGGAGAAAAAACACCAGTTCGGGAAAACCAACTGACTCCCACATTGGCAAGATCACAAAATCACTTTCAGTTTTCATTCTGCTCCCCCAAGATCCTTCCCAAAGTTTGCGTGCAGGGAAGGACAGCCAGGAAGGGGGCAGGATGCTCGCTGTTCCTCTCCACCCCCTCCTCTCTTCGCATATGTGCAAGCATGCATAAACACCCAAGCTGTGCACAGGCGACAGGAACAGCCAGGAAGATGGGAGAGGCCCCAAGGGAAAACGGGTGGAGCAGGGCGGCACGAGATAGCACTGCCTTGTTACAGAAGCTTTGGAAAACCTCTGGGAAGGCCCGGCGGACTGATGTGGGTAGGAGGTGGCGAGGAAAGATGGCATCAGATCAGGGAGGATAAAAGGGAGAGGATTAAAAGCCTTTGGCTTGGTAAGACAGGCTTAACACACTGGATTACCTGTAGAACAATAAGATTTGCCGAAAAGACTGGATTAGCTCTATAACACACGATTAATTAAAACTATTTTTCAAATAGAAACATCCAGAGAGCAAAAATAATTCAGATTTACATTCAGGCTTTGATCAGGAGGAGAAAAAAAAGACAAGTCCAAAGCCTGAAGAATAAACGAAATGGTTCTTGTCTGGTCCAAAGCTCTCACCCAGGGTTTCTTAGATTCAGCAATTTTTAAGAGGTGCTGGCTGGAGAATTCTGGGAGTTGAAGTCCACCCCTCTTAAAAAGCGCTAAGAAACACTGAGAAGCTGCTTAGAGCAACCAGATTGCAGATCCCTGCCGCAGATCCCTTGCACATCTAAAAAAGCAAAACTGGAATTACAGGAAGAAAGAAGAGGATGTAGGAATTTTCCAATTTCCCAGTTTTTCACCCTCAGATTTTGGGTTCCCCATGCCGGATGGGGAATTCTAGGAGTTGAAGTGCACTGGGAGTTGAAGAGATACTGGGCAAAAAAATATTTCCAAGGATGGCCAGGGAATTCCTGCTTGCAGGTCCCCAATTCATTGCCTACCATGCCCATTTCAAAATGGGTCAGATAGTAAAGCTGTTATGCAGGTACACCTTTGCCTGAATCTTTGGGAAGCCTCAGGTGGGTGTCTGCAGGGTAGGATGAAATAGTCAAATGAGCAGCCACAAGGATGCACATAAAAAAGTATTATAGGTAGTCCTCAATTTACAACCACAATTGAGATTGAGACTTCCCCTCTGACCTGCAAGATTGAGACTTTAATGGAAGCCTCCTGTTCTGACCTGGGATTCCCAAGAGCACTCTTTCACAATGGACTTGAAGATGCCAAATTTGAACCCAGTTTCTTCTTGGAATGATGTGCTGCAGCCTCTCAGCCAACATCTTCCCACATTTTGGAATTTCTCTTCAGCAGTTCCACCTTTAATCAAAGGTCCCACTGTTCTGACCCAGGCTTCCCGAGAGCATGAAGCAGACTCCTTGATGATGCAAAACTTGGCAAGGAGTCATGGAGAGTCACGAATTAATTAAGCAAACTAACCTTCTCCTGCAAACTCCACTCCCCTTTCGCTCCTCTTTTATTTCCTCTGGGAAGAGCCATTCATCGTTCACCTGTGGCCTTACTCCCAAGTCGACCCCTGTTCTTTAGCTGTTCCCTTTGTCTGGCAACTCTGTGCATGAGCACACTGGGAACAGGCTCCAGCTGTTCTTCTGCCCCACTGATGTCTGTCTCCGAAGGCAGCTGATAACTGTCAGACGGCCTTGGCCCTCTCTCTGCCTTTGATGCAGAGCCCTCATCAGAGCCTTCGCCAGACTCCAGGACTGGCTCATGTTCCTCCCCAACCTCCTCACTGTCTGAATCTGCTGCCAGTTCTGCTGGACCTCCAAGGTCAACAATGGTGATCATGTGATCCCTTCAATGGTCATATCCACGAGGACCTGTCATAAATTTCAGCACTATTGTAAGTTTGAACAGTCATTAAACAAATGGTCATAAGTCAAGGACCACTTGCAACAGGCTGTAAACTGCCTTTATTCAGAATGCCAAAGACTCTCTTCATCTGTCAAGAGCCCAACAAAGATTCTGCACATTATTATAAGCAGCTTTACTACCTCATTAGCTTTTTCTTTAAACTGACAGTCACACTTAGAATTTCATCCTTAAAAACAACAGAGGGTGGCTCATTTGCATATTAAACAAATGGGAAGAAAGCAGTCAAAGCAATGGTTTCCAACAAACATACCGCAACACACGGGCATGCAGCATGCTTATTTCGAGCGTGCCAAGAGATTTGTGACTGATGGGTTTTCTTCTTCTTTTTTGTATTATGCATATTCTGAATCATCCATATATTCAATTAAGTGCATGTATTTTAAAACATTAAATAACTTCCCTTCAAATCAGGTCTTACGTATTTTAAAATATGTGTATCCCATAAAGAGTTTTGTGGCGTGCCACAGGACTGTGGCTATATTCAATACTGTGCTGCAGATTCAAAAAAAGCTTCAGAACCACTGATTTGCAGGTTTGAATCCCCCTCCTCCCATGAAATCACAGATCGTTAAAGACAGAAGAAGTGTCTTCACCCAAAAGTCAACATCTCCTGATAAGCAAACGCAACAAAGAGGAAATTGTGGGTGTGCCAGGATTAGGCAGGGACTTTAATCCCTGAAGCTCCCGTTCTGAGCTTATTTCAACACAGATGAATCACGAGAAGCCTCCTGCACACTTACAGCATTAACTTCTACCTGGGTTCTGCCTTGTTTCGGATTACTTAGGAGTGAATGCCTTTGCAATAATTGTTTAAAGTAGTGCCTCCATCTACAAGAATAGGCTCCAAGCATATTTTCACTTTGGCAACTGGAAGGTGGATGGACTTCAACTTCTGGAATTCCCCAGCCAGCATCCAAAATGAGCCACCGTCTCTACTTTGTCCTAGAGAGCCAATGGGGTTCATCTCTCATAATCCTAGCCCAGTGATGGCGAACCTTTTTGGCACCGAGTATGCTTGTCTGGGCTGCCACCAAGAAGAGGAACTGCCCAGGGGGGATACACGGGCTGGGAAATGTACTTCTGGTTTCCGGTGTGCACATGTGCACCAGCCAGCAAGTCTTCCGTTTACTGCCACGCATGGGCACACGCCAATCAGCTGGCCAGTGTGCAGGCTCACGCTGGAAAACGGAAGACCAGCTCTTCTAGTTTATGGCACTGCTGCCTGCACAAAAGCCAGCTGATCATCACGTGCGCATGTGCTCTAGAACTCTGGAAGAGAAATGGGCAATGCCACACATGCCAGGTGACATGGCTCTGGGTGCCACTTTGGGCATGTGTGCCATACATTCGCCATCATGGTCCTAGCCAGAAGTAACTCTCTAGTTCAGTGTTTCTCAACCTTGGATGTCTGGACTTCAACTCCCTGGCTGGGGAATTCTGGGAGTTGAAGTCCAGACATCTTCAAGTTACCAAGGTTGCTCTAGTTGCATTTACAAGCCCAAGAATGAAGACAAAAGACAGAGAAGGACCTGAACAGTAGAGTAATTGCATGGAGAAATCATAGGTTCATTTTCCTACAAAGCTCATCTTGGTTGAGAAATTTAACCTCTTTCTCAGCTAGATATGCCAGAGAGCACTGTTCTAGAACCGAATGCAGTTCGGGAAGAATCTGTGTCTCTTTTCCTTTAGTTTAAACCCAACTTCCACTCGTACAAAAATTCTAAGGCCTTGCACAGGCTTTGTTTGAGTGTCTGTGCAAAGTAGGACTTAGTTTTTCCAAAGATCAGACTGGATGATGCAGCAGCTGTTAGGTTAAGATTGAAGAGGGGATTATTGTAGTATTAACACACACGGTCATCCAATCTACCCCCCCACCACACCCCATGATGGAGAACCTGGTGGAGCCATAAAGGTAGTCCTCAACTTATGACCCACCACTGAGCCCGATGTTTCTGTCGCTAAGCGAGATGGTTGTTAAGTGAGCTTTGCCCCATTTTTCGATTTTTCTCGCCATGGTTGTTGAGCGAATCCCTGAAGTTGTTCACTTAGTAACATGGTTGTTAAGGGGACCTGACGACCCCACTGACTTTCCTTGTCCGAAGGTCACAAAAGGGGATCAGGTGATACCAGGACACTGCAACCGTCATAAACACGAGTTAGTTGCCAGGCGTCCAAATTTTGATCACGTGACCCATGGAGATGTTGCAATAGTCACAAGTGTGGGAAAACAGCCGTAAGTCACATTTTTCAATGCCGTTGTCACTTTGAACAGTACCTAAATGAACAGTTGTAAGTCAAGGACTACCTGTGTACCAGGGGTGAAGTGCTACCGGTTCGGGCCAGTTTGCCTGAACCGGTGGTAAAAAAATATGGTAAAAAAAGTTTTTAAAAAGTTCCAACAATCAGCTGTGCCAGATTGTCTGTGAGGTTCCTACTTGTTGCAGAGGCCATTATGTGTGAAGTCCAGCTGCTTTCACATTGTGTGTGAGTCGGTTGCGCAGCTTTTGTGTTGTTTTTCTATAAAGCACAGTTGGTTTTTGAGCTCTCTGTGACTCTGTGAGGTTCCTGCTTGTTGCAGAGGCCATTATGTGTGAAGTCCAGCTGCTTTTACATTGTGTGTGAGTCAATTGTGCAGCCAAGCCCATACGGTGACATGACCACCAAGCCATGCCTGCACAGTCATATGACCACCAAGCCACACACACCTAGTCACATGACCACAAGCCACACCCACATAACTGGTAGAGAAAATGTTTGAATTTCATCCCTACTCCCTTTTGTGATTTGGGCTCCGACAGCTTCTACTGACACGATCCCATAAGGCCATGTTTCTCAACCATGACAACATGAGGTTCTGTGGACTTCAACTCCCAGAATTCTATGCTGGGCTGGGGCATTCTGGGAGTTGAAGTCCCGCAGGTTCTCAAGTTGCCAAGGTTAGAAAATATTGCCGTTAAGACATTCCTGCTCACAGCAGATGTGTGGCTGGTTCATGTTCAACATTTCAGCTGCTCCCTTCCAGATTCAGAAACAAAAGGAAGCCTTCAGGCAGCCGGTTAAAATGGAGGCGTTAGAAAGGGAGGCTGCAGCCAACTTAAGGGAATCCCAAGATTTCCAGAAAGGGGAGACGGGATTGGGGAAGAGACACAAAACTCCAGGGAGGAAAAAGTGAAAGAGAATAGTCTGGCATTCCACAGTGCTGTGTTTTGTTGCAATTCCTACTTTATGGAACAGAACTCATTGCCCAATTTTTCTTGGCTCTCTACCTCCTGTCTATTCTAAAATTAGCACCTGACTCTTCCAGCCCAAGGACTATCACCATTCTCTGCAAGATTCCAGAAATATTGACATTTGCGGCCAGCGGTTATGTAGGAATAGATTACATACAGGTAGTCCTCAATTTATGACTGTAAAATGGATCACCAGGAGACCTGACCCGTTTTCACCACAGTGGATTGGAAAGGCATGAATTGGAAAACAATGGTTGAAATTTGAATATGAAATATAGATTTCAGGAGATTGTGAGTTCGATCCTAGGTAGGGGCAGATGTAGGGTCTCCTGCTTGGGCAGGGGGTTGGACTAGATGAACTGCAAGGTCCCTTCCAACTCTTGTTAATCAGTTACTTCAAGATTTCATCTAATTCTATGAACAGGTTGACTTTGAAAATAAAGGATAAAAAGGAATCGGTGTACTTCAAGACATGGGGAAGATTTTATGACTGGCTAGAGAAAGGAATCTAGAAAAGAAAGTAAGGGGAAGATACAGAACCCAAACGATACACTATTAAATGGGAAAGGTGGGGGAGAGGGGGAAAACAGAAAAGAAAGTACTAAATATACAAGTATATATTCAATAGTAAGATATAAAGGGAAAAGAACACAGTTAGGATAGATTAGCAAAGGAAAGGGAATAAGAAATGATACCAAATTATATTTGGGTTTGCGGAAATATCATCCCAAGGAAACATAAACTGAGATTTGAAAGTGACACCTATAACAACAGAAAAAGAAAGGGAAAGGAGGAGAAGATGAGAGGAAGAGGAGGGAAGGAAGCAAGAGGTAAGGAGAGGAGGGTGGAAAGAAGAGAAAGAGAGAGGGTAGGAAGGGGAAGAGGAAGAGTAGGGGAGAGGTAAGGGAAGAAGGAAGGGAAAGGAGAGGAGGAAGGAAGAAAGTAGAGAAGGTAGGCAGGTAGAAAAGAAGGGGAAAATAAGGTGGTGTTAAAACAGGCAGATGGGATAGTAAATAAAGCAACCCAAACTGCATATTATAGCCTTTTAAATGGAATAACAAATGCATAAGAATGACAAATGTAAAGAAGAAGAATAACTATGTGAATGTTTACCTACCGTATTTTTCAGACTATAAGACGCACCAAGATTTTGAAGAGGCAAATTTTTTTAAAAAAGTTTTTGGACTCTGCAGACCTCCCAAACGGGACCGTTTTTTGTCAAAAAAAAGAGGGCATGCATAGACTTTAGGATGTTTATAGAGTGCTCTTTGCGGCGGGGGGGGGGGCAAAAACGAGCAAGAAACGGCCCATTTTTGGCTCATTTCTGCCCTCCCCAGCCCACGGGAGCACTCTGGTAGTGTATAGCAAAGGCTATACATTGCCATTTTTGCAAAGAGGTCGGAGTTTCGGGAGGCCAAAAATGCTGTATTCAGTGTATAAGACGCACCCAGATTTTCAGCCTCTTTTTTTAGGGAAAAAGGTGTGTCTTATACTCTGAAAAATATGGTATAATTGTATGTAAGAGAATAAAAAATAAAAAACTCTTAAAAAAAAGATTTCATCTAATTCTGGTGTACCGATCATTTCATCCTACAGTTAGAACTGTTTTCACCCCAACAGGTCATCCGAAGAACCAGAAACTTGAAAAACCAATTCTGAGCTAGCTTTCTCCTCCTCCATCTCCTCCCTCCCCACTGTTTTTCCTTAGGTGCCCATGTATTTTGGATCACAAGCTTGGGAACAGCTTTCTGTGGGTATTTTAAAGCTGCTGCAGAAAAACCTCTTAGCTTTTGGGAGGGATGGAATGCCTCTGCTTTAAAATAATAAAAGAAAAACTTGTTACCGCTACTTAGCCAGCTGTTCTGGTAGGCAGGCATCTTCAAGGCCTCCGCTCCTCTTGGGGCGGGGGTTTGTTATCTTTAAAACGGACTTCTCCTGATTCCTGCATCCTGACTTTTCATATGACTGTGGGAGAGCAAATAAGTGCAGCTGCCACACCAAGAAAGTCGGGAAACTCCTTCGGTCCGTAAATGCAAGAATTATTCAGAATTAAGAGCAGAAAGTGTTGAAGTTATTCATCTGATTCTTGTCCTAAAAGTCTTTTTTCTTTCTGTTTTGTTTGCACAGAACTAGCACAAATGCACAAATACAAATGCAATCGCACCTTGCACGCACCCCCCTTTTACCAGGGCTGAGAAGTGGGGGCAGGGTAGCAGCCAGTACATTGTTCCAGGGCCCATGGAGCTCAAAGGGAGCCCATGAAGGGAAAATTTTTACAAAACCAAATTTTTAAAAAGAAAAACAATATTGGATATATACTTCATACTCTATAACAGTGAGGGCTAACCTTTTTGCCATTGCCTGCCAAAAGCAGGGGGAAGCGCAGGGGAATCATGTGCGGGTGTGCCCACACCCATAATTCTATGTGTGTGTGCCTGCATGCATGACCCCCCACATTTTGTGCACGATGGACCCGTTTTTCACCCTCCCCAGGCTCCAGAGACTTTTTAGGAGCCTGGGGAGGGTGAAAACGGCTTCCTCTGCCCCCCCGGAGGCTTCCATGAAGCTTCTGGAGGGTGAAAAATGGCCCTATGGGCAACCCAGAAGTCTGTTCCCGAACCCCCATAGGGCCCTTTTTCTCCCTCTGGAGGCTTCAGGAGGCTTCCCTTCAGGGAGAACAAAAACAGTTGAAGATGAAGGCCAAAATCAGCTGGCCAGCGCATTGGAGCTGGAACTGACAGGGCAACACCTTGCGGGCCCAAACAAATGGCTCTGCGGGCAACGGGTTTGCCATCACGGCTTTATACGTGTGTATAGCAAAACCGCCTTGCAGCCTTGTTTGACATAACCTTTATTCATCTGAAACTCCACGAACAGTTCTTTATGTAATTGATTGAATTTTAATTTCATTACTTGTTTATTGAAGTTTGCAAGTTTTGTGTCATTTCCTTTATGAATCTATTTTCTATTTCATTTCAGTTTATGAATGGTGATGAAATGTCCTCTCAAAAATCTGGAGCTCAAAAACGCAAGGAAAAACAGAAATGTGATGAGATTAATAAAAAGGGTGACAAATGCTTTTTTCAATTTGGGGTTAAAATGCGAAACAAATGAAACTAACCCAAATGAAACCTTTAATTCAGAACAATGTGAGGCAAGTGCAGAACTGAAAGCAAGATCGGAATCTCATGAGGGCCGTTCGGATTTTCAAGAAACATCAGATAAGTACATTCTCAATTTAAAGATTTAGAGGAAAAAAGGTTGCTAAATGAACCCATTTTTAGGATCAACATAACACTTCAAACCAAACATGAGCAGCACCCTAACCCTAAACCAGACCCTCTCCCATCTCTCGTTTGAAGGACAAAAGCCAGAGTGTGCCCAGCATCACTACACCTGTAGAAAAGGGCTTGCACACAAGGACGCCATAACATTGCTTGTGTTACTCTGAACATGACTGTAAGCAGGCCAGGTTCACATGAGATGGCGAGCCACCAAAACAAACTATCCCAGTTTAAGATTAACCAGGTAGAACCAGTACAGAATGTTCCTCTGGAGGGAGACGTAGTTAAAACTACTAATATGAAAGATGTTTATTAGAGTGCAATTATTAATACCATCAATATTAACTGAAGTTTGCTCGGACGCTGAAATACTCCATGCAAACTAAGCGGAGAGTGGAAAGGAGAAAGGGAGAGGAAAGGAGGAAGAAAGGGGATAGGAGAAAGGGAAACAGAAGGGAGATAAAGAGCAGGAGAGAGAGAAGGAGTGGAAAGAGGAGAAGGAGAGAGGAAGGGGAAGTAGAAAAGAGAGGGATGGTAGAGTGAAAAAAGGAGGTAGAGAGGAGGAGAGAGGAAGATGGCGGAGGTATAATATAGGATATAATATGGTGTATGGAAAGCAGAAGAGCAAACGACAGTTGTTGTGGATTGATGGTAAGAGGAATCGCTATAATATTGGATAATACAGAATAGTGATTGTTAAGATGTAATGATATACTTGTGGTTACATGTATTAAAACAAAATAAAACTGCTCCCCCCCCCCCCCAAAAAAGGAGAGTACTCCTCTGGAAGAATCAGAGTCTTAGCAAAATCTAATGGGAGGGGGAGGGATTTTGGTTTGATCTTGTCCGCGTGGCGACACACAATTTAGCAAGCATCTGCTTAGCTTTGGGTCTGGACACCTCCAGGCAGAAGAGTAGGCTTCGCTCACTGCTCCCTCCCATCGGTTCTCCCTATAATTAGAGCCAAGACCAAGGGAGATTTTTTTTTTAAATGCCAAAATTGAAAGAGTCAGCAACAGCTACAGCTCTCTCATTGGCTGTCCCCGATTGGGAAGGTGGCCAGCATTTTGGGTCCCTGGTGTCTTTTCCTGTCTGCTCCGCCCCTTAGCCAATTACAGGGCAAGGCAGGCAGCGGCCAAAGAGAGAGGGACTTAAGTGTGGGTTTGGCCAAACCGCAGCAGCACGGCCTTGCTGTCCATAAAATCCTGCTGGCAGGGCAAAGACAGGGTGGCTGGAAATGGTGCTTGCTGGCAGAGTGTGAGATGGAGCAGCAGAAAGAGAAGCGTCCAAGAAGATGCTGGCCATGGCGTCAATCCCACGGTCTCCGTTTCTCCTGCTTTGCTCTGTGGATGTTGGATACGCGGTGCTGAGTGTTTCTAAGCATACTGGAGGCTGATGGGCTGGGAGGCAGGCCCTCGGCGCACTCTTGAGTCAGCTTCATGGGGAAAACAGGCCTTCCAAAGTGGGTCAGCAGGAACCTCTTGTTAACCACAGCCACTGTCTCTCTCTCTCTCTCTCTCTTACATAACTTTTATCACAGAACTTTTTTTTAAAAAAAAGAATAAAAACTATTCTAATTTTGAAAGAAAAAAATAAGGGAAGAAAGAAAAAGTGCAAAGAAAGAAAAAGGGGGAGGGAGGAGGAAGGAAAAAGAAAAGAAGAGGGAGGGAGGGAGGAAGAAAGGGAGGAGGGAGGAAGAAAGGGAAGAAGGAAGGAAGGCACTTTAACTGTTGCACCAACAGGAAGGAGAATGAGAAAAGGAATAGGAGGGAGGAAGGAAGAAAGGCATTCTAACCGCTGTGCCACCAGGAATAGAATAGAATAGAATATATATTTATTATGGTCATAGACCAGCAATAGACATCACTTTTTACAATAAAAAAAATAGTACTGACATTAATAGTGGATAATAACATCCCTGTTAAGAAAATACATGTTCTCAAACTGTTACAGTCACTCCCTAGTGAAAAGCCAATAAGTATGTGAGTAAATATGTTCCAAAAATTATTAGAGATATCTCCAAAAATTGGCAGCAACAGGAAGGAGAATGAGAAAAGGAATAGGTGGGAGGGAGGGGGGAGGAAGGAAGGAAGGAAGGAAGGAAGGAAGGAAGGAAGGAAGGAAGGAAGGAAGGAAGGAAGGAAAAAGAAAAGATTGGGAAGGGAAGGAAAAGCAAAAAGTATAAAGAAGAAATTTCTGATTTTCTAAACCGCAGTTATAAGTATATCTATATTCACCTCCTTCTCTCTCTAAGGTTGCAACTTAACTTCCTTCTTTCCATTTCCTACTTTTTTGAGTCATCAGACCCGTAGGGAATCACAAGTTCATTTTTGTTCTTATTTCAGCAAAAAGTCCCTAAGTAGTTTCACGTCACGAATAAATGTAGTTGTTGTCCTTTCTCTAATCAAATCAACTTCACCGCCCCTGCTAAGTCTGTCCTCTTTCCCAACCCAGGTATTTGAGACTCCTTCCACTGATGTGCATATAATAATCCATTCTCTCCTAACCAGGAGAACTAGAAAGTAGGAACCTTGCCCCCACCCCGCACCTCTTTTTTAAAAAAATAAAAAAATGTAGGAGTGGGTCCATCCATCCCAAAGCCACTAGCAGAAAAGCCAGACATCACATTTTGATGGGGTCACTGCCAAAGGGCAGCCATACCATCTCCTGCCATTTGGGAGAGAGAGATGTGCAAAGAGGAACGTAAGAGCCTTAAAATTATGATTTTATTATATTAATCTATCTGATTCTTTTATTAGTTTTATTATTTTTTTTAATGTGGTTTTAAATTATGTAAGCTGTCTTGAGTCACCATGGGTGAATAGGCGGCAGCATAAATATAATAAATATAATAAATATAATAAATATAATAAATATAATAAATATAATAAATATAATAAATATAATAAATATAATAAATATAATAAATATAATAAATATAATAAATATAATAAATATAATAAATATAATAAATATAACAACAACATTGCAATACCTGGTGATGCACGAACTGAAAATGAACAGCAAGAAAAAAATCACTAAGTACCGGGACTTGCAAATTGAAGTTGAGTGACTGTGGAAAAAGAAATCGTGTGTTGTCCCGATTGTAATTGGAGCCCTTGGAGCACTACCTAAAGGGCTACCTCACTATTTGGAAATTCTAAATTTACCTGACTTGAACATTCTGACACTACAAAAAACCACCCTACTTGGAACAATTTATATCCTCCGACGTTATCTTAACAGTTCTTAGGTCCTTGGTTAGGACTCGAGCTGTTAGGCTACCAACCAGCCCTAAAGGCTGTGAAATTCACCAAAGATCAACAACAACAACAACAACAACAACAATGTTCACTTAGAAGGGGGCTGCGGAGTCTCCCAGGTAGAGAGAGACAACAGCTGCAGCTCAGTGGTGGACGATGTGTTTTGATAGTTCCAAGAAAGCAGAGTTAGGGAACACCCTAGCCTCAAAATATGGAGAATTGCAATCCCGGTGGAAAAGGCCAAACCAGAAGCAGCTGTCTGCAGACAACACTGTGGCCATTGCTCCAACCACTGATGTTCTGGCCCAGAATGGGACCTAAGTTTTGCTCCTTGGAAGAGGAGGAAGAAGGTAACAATAAAGAGACAAAGAAGGAGAAACAAGTTGCTTTTCAAGAAGCATTTCCTGCAGAGTTTACCAACAATGCCCCAGATAATATCTTCCTAATTTTGTTTGGGTGCCATGTGGGGCCAGACAAAGAATGAAAGGCACTTGAGTGGAAGCCCTCAACAGGTTGCAGGTGACAGAAGTGCATTCTTGTTGTTATTGTTAGTTAGTTAGTTGAGTCATGACCCCATGGACAATGTTCCTCCAGGCCTTCCTGTCTTCTACCATCCTCTGGAGTCCATTTAAGCTCATGCTGACTGCTTTGGTGACTCCATCCATCCACCTCATTCTCTACCGTCTTCTTCTTTTGCCCTCCATCATTCCCAGCATGAGGTTCTTCTCCAGGGAGTTCTTCCTTCTCATTAGGTGGCCAAAGTATTTGAGTTTCCTCTTCAGGATCTGGCCTTCTAAAGAGCAGTCAGGGTTTATCTCCTCCAGGACTGACCAGTTGGATCGCCTTGCAGTCCAAGGGACTCGCATGAGTCCTCTCCAGCACCTGAGTTCAAAGGCCTCCATTCTTTGGCACTCAGCCTTCCTTATGGTCCAACCTTCACAGCCATACATTGCAACTGGGGAAACCAGAGCCTTGCATTCTTACAATGCCTTCCTGTTGAGACAGGAAGCAGGAAAGGGAAGCTCAAATCTGCATCCTTCTGCATTAAGGCTGCCCCAACAGGATGACCAATGACCCCCAGCCTGGTGGCTTGTATACAATAATTAACCTGCAGGAAGTTGGTTTGGAGGTCTGAGCTTAATAGGACAACTGCCTGAGGTAAGCCAGACGGGGCAGGGAAGGACTCCTGAGAAGACAGGACAGAAGCAGGAAATGGTGAGTGCGGAGAGGGCAGCCTCAGCCTGGGACAAGCCAGAGGAAATAGGCTTGTCTGCTTTTCCTCCAGGTTGGGAACAGGTCCAAGGAAGGCCATCAATGCATTATTTCTAAGATTCAGGAAGGCCCTTCCCGGATCTTCTTTTCAACAATGTCTAGGAGCTACGTCAGCAAACCTCATTCCAGGCCAGATGTTGGAAATGCCAAAAGGCATTTCAGTGGATGCATCTGCAGTGCAGAGTTGTAAATCCAGAGTTTTAAAAAGGCAGGCTAGACAGCCTTATCTGTGTAATGGCCTTCCAAAACCAAAAGGAGATAATGCTCGGTTTGTTCAATGCAACATAACCTTGAAACCCTATTGGTTAAGGAGCAAACGGGCTCAACTGAAAAAATATTCAGTGGCTGTGCGGTTCGGGTCAAAGAAATAAAAATGGGGCAGTGGTGAAATTCATTTTTTTTTACTACCGGTTCTGTGGGCATGGCTTGGTGGGCATTGTGTAGGTTGGTGGGTATGGCAGGGGATACTGCAAAATCTCCATTCCCGCCCCATTCTGGAGCCAGCCAGAGGTGGCATTTGCCGGTTCTCCGAACTACTCAAAATTTCCGTTACTGATTCTCCGAACTATTCAAAATTTTCGCTACTGGTTCTCTGAACTATTCAAAATTTCCGCTACCAGTTACCAAAACTACTCAATATTTCCGCTACTGGTTCTCTGAACTACTCAAAGTTTCTGCTACTGGTTCTCCGAACTACTCAAAATTTCTGCTGCTACTGGTTCTCCGAACTACTCTTCCGCTACTGGTTCTCCAAACTACTCAAAATTTCCGCTACCGGTTCTCCGAACTATTCAAAATTTCCACTACTGGTTCTCCAAACTACTCAAAATTTCTGCTATCGGTTCTCCGAACTACTCAAAATTTCTGCTACCAGTACTTTGAACTACTCAAAATTTCTGCTACCAGTTCTTCAAACTATTCAAAATTTCTGCTACTAGTTCTCCAGAACCTGCTGGATTTCACCCCTGAAATGAGGGCTACAAATAATGCCATTAAAGTTTGGTGTGGGTTTTTTAATGTACATTGTATTCCCCCCTCCCGCCCCAGCTGAATCGAGGGGTCCTAAGGCCGTCCGAGGAATTTATCCATAATGTTTTACCTGCAACAGCTCATTCTCATGGCAAATGATCAGCTGAATATCTATGAGAAATTAAGCTGCATGTTTGAGCAGGCCCTTTCAACTTCCCAGGTAACAAAAGATGCCCAAACTCATACTTTTTAATCCTAGATTAATTTACCTGGAATAACAGCAACTTTCTAATTCATGTTTCAGAATATTTTATGCATATGTTTGGGGGAAAATAAAGGCTGGGATAACCAGAGTAAAGAAAACTCTTGTTATTCCTAGAAGTTCATCTAAAATGCTTTTTCTATAAGAATGGAATTTCATTTTTATTCTAAAGTTTAGGCCAAGCTTTTCAATGCAGCTCAGAAATACCCGCCGTTTTCTCTCTGCTGAACGATGCAAACTTTTTAAACCCTAAGGAACTATGATTAGTGTCTGCTTTAGGTAAAACCAACGTTCCTATCACCCATCTCCTTCCACTTATGACTGCATGGCTGTAACTTTGTTACTTGTATCCTTACGATTTATATTGATATTATTTCCTGGTTGCTTATTTGTATCCTATGAGTATCATTAAGCGTTGCACCTTATGATTCTTGATGAATGTATGTTTTCTTTTATGTACACTAAGAGCCTATGCACCAAAGACAAATTCCTTGTGTGCCCAATCACACTTGGCCAATAAAGAATTATATTGCAAGCTAGTGAAACAATAGCTAGGTTTAATATTACCTGTAGCTATTTTGTGATTTCTATATTTTCCGTTTACTACAATGTAGACCTATTCATTGTGGCTTACTCCAATGTCTCTCTCTCTCTCTCTCTCTGTCTGTCCATCTCCATCAATCCACCCCTATATCTATCTATCTATCTATCTATCTATCTATCTATCTATCTATCTATCTATCATCTATCTATCTATCTATCATCTATCTATCTATCTATCTATCATCCATCATCTATTCATCCATCCATATCTTTCTATCATCTATTCATCCATCCATATCTATCTATCATCTATTCATCCATATCTATCTATCTATCATCCATCCATCCATCCATCCATGGTGTCTGCCCATTATGATGATGTTGTGATGGCTGTAGAGGGGGGGGCGCTACCCATGTGACTGACCTGATTTTAATACATTTTTTGTGGCAGTCATTAAGCAAATCAATTGTTTGTTATGAAGCGGCTTGGCTGAAAACCAAAAGCAAATGCCAATTTTCAACAAAAACATCTTAATACATTGTCACCTGAACACGGGACACAGCAAATGGCAATTAATGCAGGCCAGTTACTCAGCCCCCGAAATGCAATCACATCACTGCAGGGGAGGGGTGCACGGATGTTGGAAGTGTGAATCCAGGTCATAAATAGCTTTTTCAGAGTCCGTCCTAACTTTGATTGGTTGTAAGTGAAGGACTATCTGTTTAGGAGATTATACTTGCTAGGTTTAGGTAAAGATAAAGGTTCTCCTTACACATACAGCATGAGCTAGTCGTTCCCGACTCTAGAGGGCGGTGCTCATCTCCGTTTCTAAGCTGAAGAGCCAGCATTGTCCGAAGACGTTTATGTGGTCATGTGGCCGGAGTGAGTGGAAGAATGTGGCGATGTGAGTTTGTAGAAATTTTGGTTAGAGTCTTATAGAGGTTGGAAGGGTTTCTTTCTTTCACAATGTACTTGGGAGATGCCAAATTTGAATCCAGTTTCTCCTTAGGATGATGTGCTTCAGCCTCTCAGCCAACATCTTCCCACATTTTGGAATTTCTCTTTAGTAGTTCCCACCTCTAATCAAAGGCCCCACTGTTCTGACCCAGGCTTCCCAAGAGCATCCATCTTGAAGCAAACATCTTGTCCCGACAAAAACCCTTTTCTTAATTTACTGTGAATTCTGCTCATTCACATCCAGCAAAGTCTTTCAAGGGAGGATTTACAGTCACAGACCTTATCTGGCTTGGAGAGCTGCTAGGCCGATATCTGAAAAACTTGGCAAGGAATCAGAGAATCAGGAACCAATTAAGCAAACTAATTGTCTCCTGCAAACTCCACTCCCCTTTTGTTCCTCTTTTATTCTCTATGGGAGGGGACATTCACTGTCCACCTGTGGCCTTACTCCCAAGTCGAACCTTGTTCCTTAGCTGTTCCCTTCGTCTGGCAACTCTGCACATGCGCATACTGGGAACAGGCTCCAGCTGTTCATCTGTCTCACTGATGTGTGACTCCAAAGGCAGCTGATAACTGTCGGATGGCTCTGGCTCCCTCTCTGCCTCCATCACAGAGCCCTCATCAAAGCCTTCCCCAGACCAGGATTGGCCCATGTTCCTCCCCAACCTCCACACTGTCTGAATCTGCTGCCAGCTCCACTGGCCATTGGCTGGTCACAACACCAAATATGTTTTTGCATGTGGGCTTTAATATTGTGATCTGTTTATTTACTAAGCAAAAGTGTACCATTTCATGTAACGCTGAACAATAAGCCACATTAATCAACCGTAATGGCCAGATGTAGGCAACAACATGCTAAATTTAAACCAAATAAACTATACTATAGCTTAAGGCAGTTACTCTCAAAAGTGCTATGCTCAGTGGCCCTGATTCCACCCCACCCCCACGAGTCTCTATGCTGATGTTGGCTTCTCCATCTGTGGGGAGATCCTCCAGTAAGAGAGGAAGGCCCTGCTTCCTAAACAAGGAAAACTCAAGATGAATCAATGAAGGAGAATATTTGTAGCTCAAGGGTTGAAATGGGGTCCTATAAAATGACCATGGAATTAAAAGAAAGAGAAGAATTGGATTTCTATTAAATATGGAGTAGAAAACAGAAGCCAAAGCAGGAAATAGAAATCTTTATTTTGTTTTGTTTTAAACTAGTACTGAATAAAAATTAACTAAAATCATTAATTACTATCAGACTTAAAGTATGGACCACAATGTAAATACAAGGGTGATAGGAACAACTAATGTCATTATAATTGTTAGTACGTTACATTATTACAGAGGTTAAAACCAATAGGAAGGTAGTGTAGAATGGAGAACTACAAAGGCTAAACATGAATGCTGATACAGAAAGCTGTATAATTATTTTGTATATTGTTATGTTTGTCTTGGGGGTTTTTTTGGTTGCTTTGTTTTAAAGGCAAAAACGTTTAATAAAAACTATTTTTTTTTAAAAAGAAAAATAAATGAGGGGTCCTTGCAGGCGTTTCTTGATGAATGAAACAACTTCATGAATGAAACATCTGCAGGAAAACAAGCAAGCTCAGAGAGCACCAAGGACCCCTCAAGATTAATCAACTGCCCTTCAGGCAAGCAGATCCATAAGTCAGCAAGCACAGAGCTTTGATTACTCAACCATGAAACTAACTCAACCAAAGCTGCCTCTGGATCTTTTCCGGGGTATCGGCAAGCCACTGTTGGAACCACCAGCTTCTTTGCAACACTGCACCAGGGCCAGCCAAAGGGAGGATCCTGTCCTGTTTGCCTCCTGTTCCACGCAACCACGAAAGGAGCTGTGAAGCTGAAGCCATATCTTTCCGGCAGAGCTGCTGGGTGGAGCTCCCAAACCACGCACAGAGTTAGTCCAGTCTTAGGCAAACTGTAATTACGCTGGGCCTGGTCCTGGCTTTCCTAGGCGGTTTGCAAATAAGGGGAGGGCCAGGGACCCCCTGATGCAGAGGCCTTTCCCTTTGTGTCAGATGGTGGGAAGGAGGGAGCCTTTTGTGACCAGACTTTAAAAAAAAAGAACCAGAAGATTTTCCAATACCAGGCGGGAGAAGGCGGGGATGCTGCCTAGCACTGGAGAAGACAGAGCAAACATATTTTTCTTTGGGTATTGAGGAGTTAAGGAAACCAGTCAAATTCTTTGGCCACCTAATGAGAAGGAAGGACTCACTGGAAAAGAGCCTCATGCTGGGAAAGATTCAGGGTCAAAGAAAAAAAGGACAGCAGAGAATGAGGTGGCTGGATGGAGTCACCGAAGTAGTCGATGTGAACTTAAATGGACTCTGGGGGATGGTAGAGGACAGGAAGGCCTGGAGGAACGTGGTCCATGGGGTCACGATGGGTCAGACACAACTTCACCACGAACAACAAAAATGAAACTGATTTGCCGCTTTGAGCTCTAAAGAAATTCATTTGGTCTGTGATTTTTGCAACGGGGAGGGGAGGGTAAATAGCCCTATTGGGGAGAAAATATGCAGGGACAGCAGCATTTGAACCAAATACTTGGCCTGGTTACTGAATTAGGTTATTTGCTGGATTCACACCTTAAAGTAAAGGTAAAGGTTCCCCTCTCACATATGTGCTAGTTGTTCCTGACTCTAGGGGGTGGTGCTCATCTCCATTTCAAAACCAAAGAGCCAGCCCTGTCTGAAGACATCTCTGTGGTCATGTGGCCAGCCTGGCTAAACGCCAAAGGAGCACGGAACACTGTTACCTTCCCACCAAAGTTGGTTCCTATTTTTCTACTTGTATTTTTACATGCTTTCAAACTGCTCAGTTGGCAGAAGCTGGGACAAGTAACAGGAGCTCACTCCATTACGCAGCGCTAGGGATTCAAACCGCCAAAATACTGACCTTTCTGACTAACAAGCTCAGCGTCTTAGCCATTGAGCCACCACATCCCTCATTCACACCTTACATTGACCTATAAACTAACCACATCTAAATGGTCTGACAGTGGTGTTTTTCAAACTCTGGCAAGTCATGCTGACTGGGGAATTCTGGCAATTGAAGTCCACAGACCTGAAAGTTGCCAAAACGTTGGTCTATGGCTTCCCTGTAGGAAAAGGATTCTACTTTTGAGGACAGAGCAGAAATTCTTTGTCATGAAAGTTCCCAGTTGTGACAGTCAACATCGCTGCACTGTCCTGGAAATGAACAGAAGAAAACCTTCAACCTCATAGAATGATGGGGAGTGTTATTGACATCCCCATTTTAATAGTGGAGGTCAGTTTCATTATCATTTTTATGAGTTGGAAGGGATTTCTGAAACCATGTTAGCCTTAAACAGTAGACCAGACGGGTAACATGATCAGATGATAATTCTACTTTATTGTAAGGCTACATTTACAAAATCTTGCAGATTTGAAAGTACAAATCGTCTACTGTCTCCTTTAGAGCCTGAGAAACTAGGGAGCGTCACTTCTGTACCTCTTCCTCCACCCATTTATGTAACTAAGGGTTACACTTTATCTGACCATTCCCTAGGCAACATTTCTTTGTCCCATCTCCTAAGGTCATCTTCACATACCATTACATCTAATCTAAGATGATAAAACTTGTGGAGAGGGCTGTAGAGAAAAATTAATGGCTGCATTTATAGCTGATTGGAAAATCCTTATAAAAAATCCTTTTTTTTTTTTTTTTGCCTACAATGGAAACAAAATGCACTTTAGGATTTGTGGTTTTGATGTTTAGATAAAAACTCTGGATAATAGAAAACAGTGAATTTTCATTTGTAAACAAACAGTTGTTGTTGTTAGTTGCAAAGTCATGTCTGACCCATCGCAACCCCATGAACAACATTCCTCCAGGCCTTCAAACAGGCCCCTACAAACAGTAGTAGGGGATAATTTTGTAATTGTGCTTATATTTGCTGCAAAGGAAATCGGAAGCTTTTTCTTTCTATTGCTTTTTATTCTTTCTTTCGGCACTCTTACTTTTTCCCCCTTTCTTATTTTCTTCCTTCTTTGCTGCCTTTACTCTTTATTAGTTGATCTTAGTTTTGATGTACAACCAGTTTGGTTTAGTGGCTAAGGCTACAGGCCAGAAACTGGGAGACAGTAAATTCTAGTCCCGCCTTAGACATGAAAGCCAACTAGGTGACTTTAGGCCAGTGCCCCCATCTCTCTCAGCTCAACCCACCCTGCAGGGCTGTTGTTGTGGGGAAAATGGGAGAAAGAAGAAACATGAGCCATGTTCGCCACCTGAGTTCTTTACCAAAAAGATAATAAAGATGGGATAAAAAATAAATAATGCCCTCTGCAAAACGTTTGATGGAAATTTATTTTTTAAGGAAAGAAATGAGAAAGAACTCTGTCTTGAGGGCTCTTGCCAACTGCTTGACCTCCATCTACAGAGGGCAACTTTGAAATGTTTCAGATGCTTCATAGAGATGGCATTTACAGCAAAACCTTTCAACAACCATCCCCATGGTTCTTATCGAAAGAACAAATGGGGCGGGTCTGCCCAAGTATGACACACAACCCTTCCCACACCATTCCAGCCACAACAGTTGCAGGCAAGTCTCACCCAACACGTTGCTTGGAAGGTCATGTGCTGGGGCAATGCTCCAAGAAGTCCCTTCAAGGGCATAGCTCTCATCACAGGACACTTGACACAGGCTTAAATTAGCATCGAAGGACCCTCCTATCCAATTTATTTATTCATTTACAAAATGGACATGGCTGCCCATCTCACAAGAAGCGACTCTGGGTGATGTAGAGCAAAAACAATGAGGCTGGTCCTCAACATGTAACCGTAATGGAGCCTGCCCATTAGGGTTATACATCATAGTGGTTGTAGAAACTGCAACTGATTTTATGTATCACCTTTTTTATGTGCTAATCATTAAGCAAATTATTAAGTGGATGCTGCAGTCATTGTTAACTAATAGTTCGCTATCAACGTAGTTTTGGTGAAAACTGGAAGGAAGAGCTGGTTTTCGACAAAACAGGCTTAGGATGTGGCTGTGGGATGGTGCAATGTTGCAAATGGCCATAAAGGTGCTATATTGCCCAGCACTCAGTTTAGTCCCTTGATAATGGAAGAGGGCTGACCATTGCCATGGTGGCGCAGTGGTTAGAGTGCAGTACTGCAGGCTACTTTTGCTGCCTGCCGGCTGCCTGCAATTTGGCAATTAAAATCTCACCAGGCTCAAGGTTGACTCAGCCTTCCATCCTTCCGAGGTGGGTAAAATGAGGACCCAAATTGTTGGGGGCAATAGGCTGGCTCTGTAAACTACTTAGAGAGGACTGTAAAGCAGTGTATAAGTCTAAGTGCTATTGCTATTGGAACTTTGAATCTGGGTGATAAATCCCCATTTTTAGATCAGTCATAACTTCAAATGGTCGCTAAGTGACAGGTCATAGGTAAAGGACTAACTGTAAATATGTCAAACACAGTCATTTTTTTAAAAGGCAAACCCAAGAACTTTGATCAGCAATGGAGCCACCTCAAGATCTCACTGGCCTTCTGAGTTCATCAAGTTGGATGACACAGCCAGATTGCCAAGGACTTCCAGAAAAAAAGGCAGAACAAAGCTAGCTAAACTCACTTCAGAAGGAAGAATGTTCCAGAAGGCGGGTCCCATGGCAGAGAAGGCTTGCCTTGTCAGACCCACCAAATGTAGATCTCTGAGAGACAGGACCCACAGCGTGCCTCTTACCAGATTCAATGAGATTTCAAGATGTAAACATCATTCTGAGCCGGGGTGGCGCAGTGATTAGAGTGCAGTACTGCCGGCAACTTCAGCTGACTGCTAGTTGCAGTTCGGCAGTTCAAATCTCACCGGTTCAAGGTTGACTCAGCCTTCCATCCTTCCCAGGTGGGTAAAATGAGGACCCAAAATGTTGGGGGCAATAGGCTAACTTTGTAAACCGCTTAGAGAGGGTTGTAAAAGAACTGTGAAACAGTATATAAGTCCAAGTGCTATTGCTATTTCTTCAATAGGTGGGGGACAGCCACATTGGCTTTCCCAGTTGATTTTCTACAAGTCCCAGACCTTTCTAAATCTCCCCAGTGGCCCCTTCCAGCCCCACAACTCCAGCCACCAAGTCAAGTTTGGACAGAAATGTCCATTCAGATCAGTGTTTTGTTTATACCACACAAGTAAGGAAAACCACCGTTTTTCTCTTGCTCATCCGGAAACATTTGTGCAGATTGGTACCACACCTGGTACTAAGCCATGGTTGGTTGAATGATGGTTTATTGAATTGGCTAGATGAGCAGAACAGGCCAAACCATCCGCTCCGCTTCATACAATGGTTGCCACCTACAGCATGTTAAGACCAAGGCAAAAGCAGGACATACTATGGCTCACCATGTGGCCTTACTGAGAAATGCTGGACTATTGGGAGCTTGACCAGTAAGTCAGTAATCTTAGATCAGGTTCTCCAAAGCATCTGAAGGCCAACTCATTTGAAAGATAGCAGGCTAGAGAAAAGAAGATCAAGACGGATAATCCTGCATCTCGCTTGAAAGATTTTTCACGCCTTGCTGGCCTCTCTTGGCAGCCTCTCTTGGGCTCACCTGTGACCTCCCTGCATTTCTTTACAGTCTAGTCCAACAAGCTTCCTTACCCAGGCATACCTTTAGATTTCTCCTACACCTTCTGTCTACAAGTATCCATCTCGGGGTCATGAGATTCATCCTTCCTTCCTTGCTCCACCTTATGTCCCCTCCTCTTTGGAAGAACTAACCAACACCCACAAATAAGCCCAATGTAGACCCACATGAGCTGTCTGGCTTCCAGCCATGCTGTTGAAAACTCAGACACTGGACTCCCTCCTTGTCTTCTTAATTCATCAGCTGCTAAGCCCACATGCTGAAGGCCATTTCCTCCAGCTTGGAGACACTCTGGCCCCACTGAGGGAAATTAAGGGAGAACAGGAAGGAGCTGTTGTGGATTATGGGTCCTTTGCCACCAACTCCCTGGTCACAATATCAAGCACCCATATCAAGCCTATTGTCTACAATTCTGCCAGTCAGTCCAAGAGGAGATCAACCCTGACTGCTCCTTAGAAGGCCAGATCCTGAAGATGAAACTCAAATTCTTTGGCCACCTAATGAGAAGGACGGACTCCTTGGAGAAGAGCTTCATGCTGGGAAAGATTGAGGGCAAAAGAAGAAGGGGACGGCAGAGAATGAGGCAGCTGGATGAAGTCACTGAAACAGTCAGCATGAGCTTAAATGGACTCCAGAGGATGGAAGAGGGCAGGAAGGCCTGGAGGAATGTTGTCCATGGGCCCGCGATTGGTCAGACATGACTTTGCAACTAGCAACAACAATAATTCTAACTGATGAAAGTCCTATCATAATCCTGGTGGTACCAGACTACAAATAGGCCAGCTTGAACATGAGTGGACTTCAACTCAAGGTCAGACATCCAATGGATAACTAACCCAAAGGAACAAACCCACATGTCCTTGCCTTAAGAGCCATCATTACCCCAATGAGAGGAATTATGTCATGTCATTTGCACAGTGACATCATGAACACAGATGACATCATCCTGGCTTCTCATAGCCGGCAACTCATACCCTGCATAGACGGGATGAACAATTTTCGGAGAGGAAACACTAGTCAAATGATTCGGTGTTTATAGAACGTTATGCACAGCTTGTTATTATGCACATAATAAATTGATCTGTGATGGAACTGAATGAGCCAGGCCTATGCAACGTACTGTACCAAGCCACACCAAAACTACCCAAGGGTGAAATTAAACTCTGCATGTTGCACACACTAAGTTCATAACTGACCTAATTAAGAGTGTTGTGCTCCTGCACTTCTTTTTTTCATTATTTGAAATCTCATCCCTCTTATTGTATCCCTTCTTATTCTTCAAGCAGCTATGAGTTTTTCACCCCAACTTATGCACTTGGAAAGGCAATGTTATGGACGAGTCGCCCATTAAAACTCAGGAAAGGAGGGGCCAGTTACGATGGCCCCATCTTTGTGGGGGGAATGCAAAAGTTGGCTTCTTTGAAACAAACTGCGAAAGTAAAATTCTGAGACTCAAATGACCAGCCTATGTTGAAGGATCACTCAAGACAAAAAGTGCCCCACCCAGCATTCTCTAAATGGGTTTTTTCAAAGTTATTTCATGTCCAAAGTCCCTGATGATTATAGCTACTGGAGTTTGGAAAATTTTCCCCACGTGGAGAAAAAAAAGCAGAAATCTTGAGCAACGTTCAAGATTTAGGGTATAGGGTAAAGTGATTGTATACCCCTTTCCACCTCAACGCTCAAGTTATAAGGTAAAGTGACCCTATATCCCTCCCCCACCTCACTTATATCAAGTGTATTTGGGAAGGAGAAGAAAAAATATTGTCTACAATTCTGACTGATGGAAGTCCTATCATCCTGGTGGTGCAAGACTACCAATAGGCCACCTTGAAGATGGGTGGACTTCAACTCCCAGAATTCCCCAGCCACCCTTGTATGCTGGCCCATACAATATTTTTGGAGAACTGGATCAAGAATCAGAATTTTCAAAGGCAAAGCTCTTCATAAGGGACAGGCCCAGCGGGTCAGACGAATGGGGACGGGGGAAGAAATACATTTTCGGATGGTGGATTAAGAGAGCCTTCATCCATCCGTGAAGTGATGGTGGGCTGGGGCCTCAACTTTCTTTCCTCTTTGTGCAGCCGGGAAGCTGGACTGCAGGCCGGTCTCAACCCCCTCCCCTCCACCCTGCTCCTTCCCGGGAAGGCCAAGCCCACCGTTCCTGCAGACCCCATTCAAGACCAGCCTCAGCAGAACGTGGGGGCAGCAACTGTCCCCCTTGAGGAAGGAGGGGCTCTCTCCCCACCCACCCAAGGTCAGAAAGAAAAACTAGGCAGGTGGTCTTTCCTTCAATCCCCAAGCAGCTGTCGGGGAGATGCCACTTCTGGGTTGGGAAGGAAGTGGTGGGATGGTTATTTATAAACCCCCAATCCAGGGCAGGCAGCATGGCTCTCCCTCCCCCTCCCTTTTTTCTCCATGCTGGGCCTGAGATCCTGGAAAGAAGTTGGGGGGGGTGTTTTATCTGTGCCCTTCATAAAAAATGTGCTGAGGGAGGGAACTGTGCCAGCTCCAAGAATCAGCAAAGGCAAAGGGGGCGAAAATTGGGCTCCATGTCCTTCTTCGTCTCAGTCTCCCCTCCTCCCCAGCCAGGCCTGAGGAGAGGGGGGGGTGCAGTCAATCCATTGTTCCGGGGCCCATGGACCTCAAAGGGGGCCCATGAAGGGGAATTTTTATTTTTTATTTTTACAAAATCACGTTTTTTAAAAAGAAAAACAATATTGGATATACACCACACTCTGTACTTTGTATCTATAGAGCAAAACCGCCCTGCAGCCTTGTTTGAGGTAAGGGAATCTGAAAGTCCCTGAACAGCTATTTCTATCATTTATGGCATTTTAATGTCATGTCATGACTTATTCATTTTAAGTTCGCCAGTTGAGCTTCATTTCATTTATGAATCTATTTTATATTTCCCTGAAATTTATGAATTTGAGGGGAGGAAACGTGTCCTCAAAAACCTGGAACTCAAAAAAGGAAAGGAGAAAACAGAAAAAACGTGTCTCTCCATGGGTAGGTGAGGGGGGGCATATTAGTCTTCTTCCAGCCCTTAATAATCCTCTCGGTGGCCCTGTGCCACACACACACACACACCCATCGCCGGTCCCGCAAAGAAATCTGCTTTTCCCCATCACGCCCCTCCCTTGCAAGCAGCGGCAGGCGGCCCGTTGGCAAAGGGGAGGGTGGCCAAGGTCCCGCCGGCGCATCTCCCCCCCACACCCTCTTTTCCGCCCGCGCAGATCGAGACAAAATCTTTATCTTTCCCCCCGTTCTTCCTCATCCTCTTCCTCCCCCCCGCCCCCCCTCCCCGCCAATCAATTGCTGCTGCAGCAGCATCTTCTCCGACTTCGCCAATATTTACCTCCCCGATCGCCCGGCTGTTGCTTCCCGCCGGGGGCCTTTTGCTGCTCGGCGCTCTTCTCCATCCTGGATCGTGGGGCGGGAGTGGGGGGACGGAGGGGAGGAAGAGGAAGGGGGCGGATGGGGGCCTGGCCTCGCTTGTCCCCCCCTCTCTCGGATCTCGTTGAGGCTTTTCCTTCCGCGATCCTCTGGCTTTCCGACCCGGGAGGCAGGCTGGATCCAAATCAGGGACGATCTTTTTCTCGGAAACGGGGGTGGGGAGGTTGGAGGAGGAGGAGGAGGAGGAGGAAGATCTTCCCAAGAATTCAGAAAATCCCCCAGCCTCGCTCTTCCTCTTTTCTCATCGCGGGGCGGCTTGTGCGCAGAGGAAACTTGGTCGGAAGCGAGGCGGTGGGCGGGCGGCTAAGCACACAAAGCCGGGAATATTAGGGAGGGGACCCCCCCCCCACAAACAACCCCCCCACCCGAAATCTGGGAGAGAGAAAAATTCCTTTGTAGAGTTATTTATTTCCCCCCCTCCCTTTTCCCCCACCACCCAATATTGCTGGATCGGGAAGGAGGGGGTAGGAAAAGGGGTGGGGTCCTTAACCCAGAGGGCTGGAAGTAAAAAAGAGAGAGATTTTAAAAAAGAAAAAGAATTAAGGGGGGCACCCAGCATAAATCCAGCCCCGTTCAACTAAGCAGCTGATTCTGCAAAATGACCAGCGCGAGAATCTCAACTATTGTACATCCTCAGTCTGGCCTCTGAAGCTGGGCGATACCACCACGGAGGGGGAAAAGGGGGGGACACCCTGGTTTCCCCACTTCCGCTTTGAATCACGGACCTTATTGACCTGCGCCCGCTTCCAACAGTGGACCCCGGGAAGAGGATGCCCCAAAAGAAGGAGAGGGGGGGGGAATCTTTCGGCCTCGCCACACGGCACACCCTTTCCCCCCCCCCGGGTCGCCGCCGCCGCCTCTTGGTCGCGCCCGGGGAGCGTGTTGAGACTGTTGGGAAAGTTCAGATTAGATTCCTCGCCCAGCAGCTGAACGGGTGACTCATTTCGCCGGGGGAGGGGGGGAAGAGGAGTGGGGTGAGGTGGGAGTGAGGGGTTTCCAAGGCTGGAGGAAGAAGGAGGCGATTTACAAGGATGGGGGGTGGGTGGGGGAAGCGAAGGGAAAGCATCTACGATTGAATGTATTATCCATCAGCCCCAATGCAGAAGGTCTCCCGGTCTCTGGAGCTACAGGTGGTCTGACGTTGGAAAGGGTTTTTAACGGACTCACAGAGTTGGAAGGGACCTTGTGGGTCATCTAATCCAGTGTTTTTCAACCTTTTTTGTGCAAAGGCACACTTTTTTCATGAAAAAAATCACGAGGCACACCACCATTAGAAAATGTTAAAAAAATTTAACTGTGCCTATATTGACTATATATAAAGTAATTCTCCCACGGCACACCTTACACTATGTCACGGCACACTAGTGTGCCGCGGCACAGTGGTTGAAAAACACTGATCTAATCCAACCCCCCACCTAAGCAGGAGACCCTGCACCATTTCGGACAAATGGCAGTCCAGGGGTGAAAGCCTCCAGTGATGAAGCTCCCACAACTTCTGAAGGCAACTTCTGTTCCATGGGTTGATTGTCCTCACTGTCAGAAAGTTCCTCATTTCTAGGTTGAATCTCTCCTTGATCAGTTTCCATCCATTATTCCTTGTCTGGCCTTCGGGTGCTTTGGAAAATAGCATGACCCCCTCCTCTTTGTGGCAGACCCTTAAATATTGGAAAACTGCTATCATGTCTTCCCTGGTCCTTCTCTTCACAAGACTAGCCATGCCCAGTTCCTCCAACCATTCATCGTATGTTTTAGTCTCCAGACCTTTGATTATTTTAGATAAATTCAGATTAACAGAATTGGAAGGGATCTTGTGGGTCATCTAGTCCAACCTTCTGCCCAAGCAGGAGACCCTACTCCATTTCTAACAAATGGCAGTCCAATCTCTTCTTGAAAGTCTCAAGTGATGAAGCCCTCACAACTCCCAAAGGCAACTATTGGTTGATTGTTTTCCTTGTCAGAAAGTTCCTCCTTATTTCTGGGTTGAATCTCTCCTTGATCAGTTTCCATCCATTATTCCTTCTCTGGCCTTCGGGTGCTTTGAGAAATAGCTTGACCCCCTCCTCTCTGTGGCAGCCCTCAAATATTGGAACACTGCTCTCATGTTTCCCCTAGTCCTTCTCTTCACTAGACTAGCCCTGCCCAGTTCCTGAAATAGTTCTTCTTATGTTTTATTCTCCAGTCCCCTAATCATTCTGGTTGCTCTTCTCTGCACTTTTTCTAGTCTCAACATCCTTTTTTTATAGTGTGGTGACCAAAACTGGATACAGTACTCTAGGTGTGGCCTTACTAGGGCTTTAAGACTTTGGAAAAAAGCTTGACCCCCTCCTCTCTGTGGCAGCCCCTCAAGTATTGGAAAACTGCTATCATGTCTCCCCTGGTCCTTCTCTTCACTAGACTAGCCATGCCCAGTTCCTGCAACTGTTCTTCATATGTTTTAGTCTCCAGACCTTTGATCATCTTAGATAAACTCAGATTAACAGAGTTGGAAGGGACCTTGTATGTCATCTTTTTATAGTGTCGTGACCAAAACTGGATGCAGTACTCTAGGTGTGGTCTTGCTAGGGCTTTATAGAGTGGTATGAGTATCTCACTTGATCTTGATATGTACCCCTCTGATACAGAGTCAGCGCTGTCCAAAGACGCCTTCATGGTCATGTGGCTGGCATGATTAAGCGCCAAAGGTGCACAGAATGCTGTTACCTTCCCACAAAAGGTAGTTCCTGTTTTTCTACTTGTATTTTTTACATGCTTTTGAACTGCTAGGTTGGCAGAATCTGGGACAAATAACCAGGAGCTCAGTCCATTTCGCGGTGCTAGGGATTTGAACCGCCGAACTGCCGACCTTTCTGATCGACAAGCTCAGTGTCTTAGCCACTTTTAAATACAAATCGCAAAATCTTACTTAATACACTACTGAAAGAGAGTAGTCTCTTTCAGTACAATATTAAACATACGTGCAATATTTATAGCCCTTGTATTGATATCTAGAAGAATGTACAATGGAGCCTTCATTTCTTTAGGATTTACATCTGGGTATAAACCCTTGACACTGTGTCCCAAGTTAAATTTCTGACTTCCAGTGCTTTATGAAATAATATAGATTTGTGATGAAGAGTGACTTTTTATCTGATTAATCACTTCCAGCATTTAATTCAGTCCTCCCTTTCTTTCATTTTCCAAAATAAAAACCAAGCGCATGACAAAACAACACAGTTTTCCAAACCATTGCAAAGAGGTTACTCATTCTTCTTTTTTACGGACTTAAAATGCTTCCATATGTATACTGAGAAGTACCATTTACCCACTATTGCCTAGTGAGTGAATGATATAATTGTGCCTTGATCGGCAAAGGTTCCTAAGCAAAAGAAACCTGACTGGGGATTATGGTCTTTGTTTATCCAATATCTCTAGAGACCCCAGAGGTTTGTGTATGATTTTAATTCAGTATTACAAAGGCCAAAGTTCACCCTATAAGTAAAAGATGAGCCACGGCTGCTTCAAATCATGTAGAATCTGGTAGCATCTTTCCAGAGGAACAAATCTGATTCAAAGGCATAAACCTTTATGATCTATCAGACTTTGCTTGATTCTTCTATAGCTTTAATACTCTTTAGCAGCTGACTATCCTTGTCTGGGCTAAAAGCTAAATTGGATTAGATTTGGTTGACAACTAGGACTATAAATTAGCCCAGTGTTTCTCATTCTGTACAACTTTTAAGATGTGTGAGCTTCAATTTCCAGAATTCTCCAGCCAGCCCTGGGCAAGATGTTGTTGTGGCTGGCCAGCGGGGCTGGCAGCAGATTCGGACAGTGAGGAGGTTGGAGAGGAACATGGGCCAGTCCTGGAGTCTGGAGAAGGCTCTGATGAGGGCTCTGCATCAGAGGCAGAAATGGGGCCAGGGCTGTCTGAAAGTTATCAGCTGCCTTTGGAGTCGGATATCAGTGGGGCAGAAGAACAGCTGGAGTCCATTCCCAGTGTGTGCATGCGCAGAGTTGCCAGATGGGAACAGCTAAGGAACAAGGGCCGACTCACTTGCAAAATGGCAGGGGAGGTAAGAGAATACCATCGCTGCTCTAGACCATTAGTAAATCAGATTGTTTTATATAAGTAGCATTAACACACTTTTAGTGTTTTGAACGCAACTCCTGTTCCTGGCTATTTGTGCCGGCAACCAGTATGTTAATGGTAAGAACCACTGGGGGTTATCCTTCAACCCACGTGGAAAACAAGTCTGGCATTTCAATTTATTCACTTCCTTTCCACATGCAAGATAATATTTTGATAATCTGCCTGCCGTGGAATTCAGTAACTAGACAGGAAGTTGTGCCCACAATGTCTATGGTGAAACACAGATGGGTATCTTTTGAAAATCTGAAAGCAGCGGAATATCCTATCAGGGTCAAAAGAAGGCTAGGAAATGGGATGTTTCCTGTATATTTTATGATTATCTATGACGATTTATATTTCATGCGCCACAATGGAAACCGTTAGTAACCGAAAGGTGGGTATAAAAGACACCGAGGAGAAATGGATTATGCTGGAGGAGGTTAAGTCCTAAATCCAGCTCCAAGTGATTCTAAGGGGGAGCAAGGCTGCTAGCAGAGACACCCAACAAAATGTCTGCAATAGGATTAAAAGGCCCCTGCCTCCAACCGAGGAGCTGGTGTGTGTGTGTGTGTGTAAGGTATTATCTGCAAAAGGCAAAGCCAAGAAAGGGGGAATTAAATACTAAATGTTAATTAGAAAAATGATGTTCTTAAAACTTAAATATAAAGAAGAGAAGAACAGAGTTGGAAGGAACCTTGGCAGTCATCTAGTCCAACCCCCTACTCAGGCAGAAAGTCCTATATTTCAGGCAAATTGTTATCCAACCTCTTCTTAAAAACTTCTAGTGTTGGAGCACCACAATTTCAGGAAACAAGTTGTTCCATTGTTTAATTGTTCTAACTGTCAGGAAATTTCTCCTTAGTTCTAGGTTGCTTCTTGTCAGAGTTTGTTGTAACAATCACACCCAGAAAGGTAACTGATTCAGCAGGATTCATTAACTTGTCTTTATATATAATATAAAACATGAAATAAGTTTACAATATCCAAACAGATTTTTCTAATGTGGTAGCAAATACAAGCAAAACACAAGCAGATGAGAGAACAGTTTCAGTTTCAGTTCAAAGCAGCAGACTAGTTTTAGAGCTCAACACAGAAGTTCAGCTAAGCCATGCCCAGGCTCCTTGCTGTCTCCTTGTTGCTCACACAGCAAATACTGTTTCAGTTTCCAAACATCCCTCATTGGCTGACTTGGCTGCTATGCCTATTCATTGGCTGACCTTGTTACCATGTCTTCCAAGTTATGAACTCTTATGCACTGACACTTCTCTTCTCGTGAACTTATAGTTTTTTAATGGGAGAGGGGAGGCGGGAGGAAGGAAGAGAGAGAGAGAGAGAAAGGAAGGCATTTTTAAAGTGCTCCATCTACATTACTCAGTATATTTGGATTGCATTCCTTCAACAGCCTTGAGGGTTTTGCCCCAAGGGACAGATGTTTTTCCTTGACTGACTCATGTGCTCTCAAGCCCTCCACCAGGTCCTGCTTTTGAAAGTGTTCCAATATCCTTGTAAAATCAGTGCTATTATCTTCATTTTTCAATGGGAGACCAGAAGCTAAGAAAACAGGGGTTTGCACAAGGCCCATATAAAGCAATAACCTTCAGATTTAGGATATTTCTGCTTTTGATTACCATATTTTTGGAGTATAAGACACAACTTTTTCCCTCAAAAAAGAGGCTGAAAATCTGGGTGCATCTTATACACTGAATACAGCATTTTTTTGCCTCCCAAAACTCCACCCCTTCATCAAAATGGCCGTGCATAGCTTGTAGGAAGCTTTTAGAGAGCTCCTGGGGATTGGGGAGGGCAGAAATGAACAAAAAACGGCCCATATTTTGCTCAATTTTACTCGCCCCCCTATCCCCCAGGAGCACTCTATAAGCTTCCTAAAGACTATCCATGCCCTTTTAAAAACAATAAACGGGCCCATTTTTGTGAAAAACAGGCTGTTCTTTTGCTTGTCCCCCCCCACCCTCAGGAGCACTCTGCAAGCCCCCTAAAGACTATTCATACTTTTTTGAGAAAAAACAGCCCAATTTTCATGAAAAACGGGCCGTTTTGGGGAGTTTTTTTTTATTTGCCTCTTCAAATGGTGTGTCTTATACTCAGGTGCATCTTTTTTTTTGGAAAAGTTTTATTGTTTTACTTAAACAAAAACACACAAAAAAAGAGTCATCTTTTGTTACATCTTGTAGAAAGCGTGTCGATTGGTTACAAATACATTTCGTGCGTTTCTTCCACAATCATTAAATATATTTCATTCAAATTGAATTGTACATTTTAAAATTTATGTATTTCACTATCACTGTACCACAATTCTCATTTGGTTACAATTATTTAAACGTGCTTTTATCTAAAATCATTTGTATTTAAAGACACAACCACCTACTGGCATACATTCGCAATCTCAGTAGCGCAATAGCACAGTAGACTTATATACCGCTTCATAGGCCTTTCAGGCCTCTCTAAGCGGTTTACAGAGAGTCAGCATATTGCCCCCAACAATCTGGGTCCTCATTTTACCCACCTCGGAAGGATGGAAGGCTGAGTCAACCCTGAGCCGGTGAGATTTGAACCGCTGACCTACTGATCTAGCAGTAGCCTGCAGTGCTGCATTTAACCACTGCGCCACCTTGGCTCTGTAAACCTCCAATGACTTACACCTTTATAACATATTCTAAAACAAAGTCAATTAGTAGGATATCTAAGCATTCCCTCCCCTCCCCCCCCCAGCTCACAGATTAAAGCTTATGTCCAATTTGCTTTTACTGGTACAACACACATGTATATATCATTAAACATTATCCATTAACATTTACTTCCTGTTATTGTAGTTAACTAAAAAATTATTTACTATTTATATCACCTCTCCTCTCATCAGGCCCAAAAGAGATTACACCTTTATAGCAAGCTCTAAACAAGAATTTATTAATAAAATTTATAGGTCTTTTCCCTAAGTCCCAAATTACAATTTATATCCAAGTTATTTTTACTAATTAAGGTTATCATTTCATTATTATTATCATTGTTAATTATATGTTAATAAATGAACATTTAATAAGAATCTAAAACAATCTATAAAATGCTAACATTCCTACTTATTACTCACCAAAAGTATCAATTAACATGTCCTTATTATTATTGTGGTTAACGAGAAAAAAATATTTACTATTTATATCACATCTTCTCTCTTCAGACCCAAATTAATTATACCTTCATAACAAGATCTAAACAAAAATTTATTAATAAAATTTATAGGTCTTTTCACCAAATCTCAATTTACAATTTATGGCCAGGTTACTTATACTAATTAAGTTTATCATTTCATTATTATTGTCATAGTTAATTATATGTTAACGAATAAACATTCAATGATAATCTAAAACAGTCTACAAAATACTGAAATCCCTACATATTAATCAGCAAGAATTAGCTAACTTTTTATCATCAAATTTCATTATCAACCTGTATCTTTCCAGTAGCAAAACAGTCTTATCTCTCTTCCCAGTTGTTGTGTCAATTCTCTTTTCAGCTCCTTTCCAAAGTTTTTATGAACTTCTATCCGCACTTTATTGCTTAGAAGATCTCTCATGTAATCTCGTTGCCCTTGAATTGTTATTAACATTAGCTTATCTTTGGTTGTCAAACTTATTTCTGAATAGGTTTCTCTTCTTAGCTCCATCCTTATCGCTCTTTTTTTTTCTCCTGTATCTTGAAATCTGGGATAAAGCTCCAAATTATCAAGTTCACTTTTCCATCTTCCCTTCTTTCCACTTTCACCTATATTTGCTCCATTAATAAGTTCATCTATTGTCTTTATCTTCTATATTTTCATTCTCTTCTTTGGGGCTCCAAAGTCTTCATCTTTTGCTGTGATAAACAATAGTCTATCCAACTTATTCTCAAATCTCTCAAATCCTTCTAAAATATTTTGAATTCCAACCAGGATGTTTTGAAATTTTAAGGTTTCCTCATCTGAATATTGATCTATTTTTTCAAAAGAAAAGAAATAGAAAAAAAGAAAAAAGGAGTCTAACAGCCACTGCCACTCTAGCCTTCCAAACTTCTTTTGTGAATATATTTATATTTATTTTAAGTCTTAAGCACAAGTTCTTTTGTACTCTTCAAAGTAGAAGGATTCTTATCTTTTTCTTTCTTTTTCCTTCTCTTGCCAAGATATTTTCCAAGAGCACCTGCAAAAAGCAATTCGTGCCCTTGAGTCTTTATCAGATTTTGTAAACAAGTTGCAAACCTTCAGTTACAAAGTCAATGTGATCAAATAGGAGTGAACAAAGGATACATTGTTTCAAAGAAAAAAAAACTTCAGACTCAGGCTTCCGAATGGCAGATTCCACTTTTTTATACTTTTTCTCAATTTTATGGAAAACAAAAATCTTTAAATGTCTTTGGTGTAATTTTATAAAAAATAGAAGGGAGAATTTGTTAAAATAAAAAAGAGTTTTAATTTAAGCCACAAAATAAGGTGGTAAAAAATAGAGGGGAAAAAAACCAGTCCATTCACTTCAAGTGGAGAAACAGGAAACTTTACAATCACTTCAATCAACAAAACATCGTTGCAAGCAAGAACAAAAACTTTCTAAGGCAGTCCAATAAGGATTAAATTCACCACTTTATTCTTTACTTAGAGGACTAATTTATCTTTTTAAAAAAGGTTTCTTTGGGCAATCTTTCTCAAAGTAAAAAAAACCTCACCCGATGGATTCACTTCCTTCCGGAGCCGTCTCCGAGTTCGTCAGCCTGGGGGCTGCCTGTTTGCCGCCTGTTTGAAGTGCTTCCCTTGGGTCAATCAGGGACTTTGCGATGTCCCTGAGACCAGCAAGTCTTTGTCTTCCTGGTCACTGTCTCTCCGGGACGGTTTAGGTCCTACTGGACCGTCCAGAGGCAAAAGTATCAACGGTGGTCTTGGACAGTTGAGATCGCACGTTGTGTTGTCATGACGTTGGCTCCTCCTCACTCCGGTGCATCTTATACTCCGAAAAATACAGTAATTTTTTTTAAAGCTAAGATCCTTCCATCCACCTGTAGAATGAGATGCAGAATAATGCCTGAGTTCAGAATCAGGCTGAAAATGGTGGTACAGGTTGGGAACTTGGGAATATCTATTTTTGTAAACAATTTTCTACACAAGGCACTATGAATAAGTGATATACTTATTTAGCTAATGTGGTAGGATCCTGTCAAGAGTCATATCAGGCAGGAGTGGGTTCCTGCCAGCATTACTGTTGGTTCGGTGCATGTGCAAGAGCCAGCACTGTCCAAAGACATCTCCGTGGTCATGTGGCCGGCGTAACTAAATGCCAAAGGGGCAGAGAACACTGTTACCTTCCTACCAAAGGTGGTCCCTATTTTTCTACTTGCATTTTTACATGCTTTCGAACTGCTAGGTTGGCAGGAACTGGGGCAAGTAACAGGAGCTCACTCTATTACAGGGCGCTAGGGATTCAAACCGCCAAACTGCCGATCTTTCTGATCGACAAGCTCAGCGTCTTAGCCACTGAGCCACCGTGTTATTTTGATTAGTGCTTCTCAATTTCCTGTACCCTCAAGCATGGCTGGCTGGGGAATCGTGGGAGTTGAAATCCACACATCTTACTGGGGTTGAGAAACGCTGTAATGGGATGGTGAATTTGGAAAAGGAGAAAAAAAGCAATTAGCAAAGCAATTTAGCCACTGGGTTCTCTTCACTGCTGTGAGTCAGAAGCCTTTCTTGGCTAACTGAAACCCACAGAGGGATCGGCCAAAAGAGAAGAAGGCCTTCCTGCTCATTCCTGTCTGGTGACGTCATGGAAGAAGAACCTTTCATCGTGCTTAATTCCAAAGGCAGATGTTCCCAAATGCACCCGCCAGTTTCTGGGTGTCTAAAGCTTTGTTCCGTAGAAGTGGGGGAGTCCAACGCTGACTCAGGAAAAAGGCATGGTTGTTCATTGGCAAGTTAGAACTTCAAAAAGGGTCCAGCCATTTACCACAAAGACAAAGCCATGTAACCTGGCCTTTGTAAGCTTGCCAGTATTACTCATCTGCCTTATTCTTGTGTCTTTCAAAAAACGAAGCAATATTCCAAAAATGAGCAGCTGAAAATTTTCCTGGCAACCTTCCTGCAGCCAAAAGAATAGAAGCAATGAGGTGGTGGGATTCAATATTTTTTACTACCGGTTCTGTGGGTGTGGCTTTGTGGGCGTGGCAGGGGAAGGATACTGCAAAATCCCCATTCCCTCCCCACCGCACTAACCTGCTTTCCAGCTCCATTCTGCTGTTCAGGGCAACAAAATAAGATCAGCTGGGAGGCAGAGGGGGCAAGGCCAGCCTATTTGCCGGTTCTCCGAACTACTCAAAATTTCCACTACTGGTTCTCCAGAACCTGTCAGAATTGGCTGAATACCACCTCTGAAGCAATAGCTATCAGGAGGAAAAGTTGGTGACCATCAGCAGAATTCTGGAGATTCTGAAAGTTGCTGGTCTACATTTCAGCCCCTAGACTAGACTTTTCAACCTTGGCAAATTTCAGCTATATGGACTTCAAGTCCCAGAATTCCTCAGTCAGCTAGACTGAACATTTTGTTTTAAAGCAACTTCCTATCTATCAATCAAATTCCTATCAACTGTTGACATGCCCTTGTTGAATTTCTGCCTATTTTACTGCAGTTACCAGGCAGAATGGAGATGGCACTCTGACATGGCAGCTTGCCCTGATCTTGCCAAGGGTTAAAAATACTGTCCTAGGCAAACCAGAAATATTTCAAGTTAGCATCCACTGCTGATTATGAGGAATGGGTGGGGATGGCTCTTAACGACTCATCCCCACTTAACATCTGCTACTCTAAAGTTGCACCTTTGCTAACAGTCACCATGTCAAGCTTCGAAGTGTATTCCATTTTTATTGCTTCTCAGCTTGGCAACGAACTATGAGGGGGAGGAGAGGAGGAATTGGAATGTGGATTTTAAACATTAAGCTGTGAGAACCAAGGTCACGTCAGCAGATGGTGGCCAGACTTTCAAGAAATCGTCTCAGAACAATATCGTGAGAATTGGACAATGTAGCCTGCACTAATAGGAGGGAGGGAGCAGAGGTGGGTTGCTGCCGGAGTGGCCGAACCAGTAGTAGTGGTGGCGGGAGGCTCAGCATACCTGCCTGGACACATCTGTACCCGCACAGAAGCATTGCATGCACACACAAGTGTGCTTGGGAACGCGCCCGAACCGGTAGTAAAAAATTTAGCAATCCACCTTTGGGAGGAAGGGAAGATTCTATAATTTAATTAGATTGAATTGCCAGGGAATTAGACAGAGCTGGTTTTGCTTTCATTCAGTGCTGAAATGATGTACTCAATAAAGCTTTGCATTAAGAGATTGTGTCATCTTGTCAGTGCTTGCTGGGTTGGATTCATCAGTCGAAACCTACCAGTCCTCTCAGAGACACATAAACACAGAATGAGAGGGCTGACTTCTTCACAATCTGTACCTTGTGTCCCCTTCATAAGCTTCATGGAGTTCCTCTAGGTCCTGCTGAAGTCAGAGGATAAAGCATGTGAGATTCAGCCACTTTATCCCCATGAAGCTGCCTTAAACAGAGTCCTCTACTTACAAACCTTTGAGTTACAAACTTTTGCAGATACAAACAAACGCAACTCCATCCTAGAAGGTCCTGGTAGGCAGGGAAAGGTGGGGAAAAGTTAGTTATGGCCATATACCCCATACAAGTGCTTAGCAGTACTATGTCACATTGGATGGCTGAGTCTACGCCATTTTGGATGCTGCTGTGTCCTAACTGTTCATTCATGGTGTTTAGTTATTTGGTATTCTTCCTTTGTGTATTGACTATGAATTGCAAGCCTGCCATCGATTCACACCCTGCTGACGAAAGCCCAGACATGCTGGGCAGGTCATGTTGCAAGGATGCCAGACCATCATCGCATCCCCAAACTGCTCCTCTATAGTGAGCTGTATCAAGGAAAGCGATCGCACGGGAGGGGGGTTGGCGGACAAAGGAAGCGATACAAAGACAGGTTGGAAGCCTCCTTCAAGTCCCTGGAAATCGACACCACCTCCTGGGAAACCCTGGCATGAGATCAATCCACATGGCACACGCTGATCCACCAAGGCTGCCAGGCATCTGAGGACAGAAGGACAACCCTAGCACAAGAGAAGCGAGGCACTCTGCAAAGGCAGAGCTGTAAATGCTGCAACAGTGGTGCCCACACACTTCTGCCCAACATGTGGCAGAACATTTCGTGCCCATATAGGCCTTACCAGCCACCTGCGGACACATCGTGGACAGCCCACAACCTGTTAGATGTCAAGGTCCTCTTCGAACACAATGGAAGAACATCATCATTGACTATGAATTATAATATGTCTGGAATTAAGTGTAAGAGTTATTGTGCAAGTTCTCTTTGTGTGTGTGTGTGTATACATTCAGTTTGGCTTACGAACAAAAAGGACTTTTAAACAGATTCTTGGAATGTAATCTGTTCCCAAGTAGAGGAATGTTTGCATCAAAACAGCCGGCTGCTGAGTGGGGCCTCCATTCAAAGGACATGGAGGCGCTGCTCAATTTCACACTGGCCCACTTGAACCACCTCCTTGCAATGGGCCCACGGACCTTCCTTTCTTGCGGAGGCCACTGTCTTAAAGCACTTGCAATTTAAGGTGAGCCTTCGACCGTGTGCTTCTTCTGGAATTGGGTTTCATTCTGACCTGCTGCTCTGCTCACAACATTTTTCCTCTGCTGAGTCAGGCTGGGAGACAGACAGGCCTGGGTAGAGTTTCCTAGCCAAGCTTTGCTCCAAGCGAAGACAGGAGAGAAGTCTAAGCGCAGGGCAAGATGCCATTTCAGAGTGCCACCTCCATTCTGCCTGGTAGTTGCTGTGGAATAGGCTGAAATTCAACAGGTGCATAGCGACAGTGATCTGGTTTGTTGATAGTAAAGGATATTGATGATAAAGAAATATGATAAATGTGATAAAGGAAGTTGCTTTAGAAAAGTGCTTCTCAGCCTTGACCACTTTAAGATGGGTGGACTTCAACTCCCAGAATTCCCCAGCCAACGTGCACGCTCACATTTTTGGTGATGGGCTAACTGATTGCTACATTATGTGATGCTCACCTCTGAGCAGAATTCAGCTTAAAACTCTCTTGTTTAACAACAGAAGGCTCAGTTGTGGTCCTAACACGACTCTCTGTATTGAGAACTTCCCATCCTATGTTCCCACCTCAAGACTCCTATGTTCAAACCTCAGGGTTCTCCTAAGTTGTTTTGGGCTAGATAGGTACATGACATTCCCAACCTGATCATCAACTGTAGAGAACCCTTACATCACACCACATTGCATTTGAAAATGGGGTTACATGCATAGGTGGGTTGCAAATCCTGGCACTTCTGGTTCACTCGGGCTTGCGTCTGTGTACGCAGAAGCAACCGGGTGGGTAGGCGGAGCCTCCCACCACTGCCAGTAACAGTTTGCCCAATCCAGGCTGAACCGGGAGCAACCCACCTCTGGTTACATGGCTTTTACCCATCAGCCTCACCAGTAGGCTGACCTGTAGGAGAATCTTCCCCTCCGCATTGCTGCAAAACTGGGAAGAATATCATGAAATGGAATGTTACTCTCCCTCCCATTTTAAGCATCAGTTTTCAAGGCCGACTTCGCCTGCCCCCCCCCCCCTCGACATTGAAAAAGACAACAAAGCAGCTGGCTTCTCTCGTGGTGCTCCGGGGTCTGATCATAATTAAGTCATAGATTTTTCCACAGATCCAATCAGATCAGCTGCTTCTGAGATTGCAGTGGGCCATAACTCATTCTGCAGAAGAGTCACTGATTGATTTTTCCAGTCATTATATGCATTGGCTGGCTGGCTGGCTCTCTTGCAACTTTGCTTCTCTTAATGCATCATCAATCCACGTTTACCTGAGCTTGAAGCTAGGGCTTTGACACTGCCTCCTTCCTTCCTTCCTTCCTTCCTTCCTTCCTTCCTTCCTTCCTTCCTTCCTTCCTTCCTTCTTTGATCTCCCTCAAGCCACAAAAGAAGCTGGATGCAACAGTAAAGATGCTGTGGAAAGCTGATGCCAGCAGTATGTCAAACTGTCACCTTCCAGAGGGAAGGTGTACAGCATTTGCAATTCAATTCCTAAAAGGTTTCTTCAGAGAGTGCATAAGGGTAAAGGTAGCACTTACTCACAGCTCCTTAGAGCAGCTGGGTCCACGCCAATTCTTTGAAGGCTGCAGGTTTGTGCTTTGCTATGCGCCAAAGTGGCTTTTCGGAACCAAATCGGAAGCCCAGAATGGTCGTATTCCAGTTGCGTTGGGACCACGCGTTCCAGAATTTTCAGGAGCAATACCCACCCATCTAGAGAATATTGATTGATCGTGGCTGATCTAGAAACAAATCTTTAAAAACTGGCCTTATGCTAAGTCATAATATGGATAGTTTGCTGTTGACAGTGTATGGCAAGGTATAAACCATGCTTTATGGCTTAGCTCACTTATCTGTGTCTTATTTAACCAATCAAAACAAGTATATCATGCTTTGTCGTGGTATGCACATTCAGAGTCCTTCATTCAGTCAACTTGAATATGGGTGGGCATCCATTCTCAGAAACCTGTAGCCAGCATGCCACTGACTGACCTACACTACAACATCCCTCTTGCACACCTCACAAAGAATTGCCTCTACCCTTTCCTGTGATATCAAAGAAAGGAGCAGCATCTCCTATCTATGCACGATCTTTTATTTGCTATGTGAGAACGTGTTCTAAGCTCCACCTCATTTCTGTGGAAAATTGGCAAATAGAAACTTGCCTCTCTCTACAATGGCTGTCATTTTCCCGACTGTGGTCCTAATTCTTGGTTCATTTGTCTTCCCTGTTGTGCAACGTCATCGTATCATCCACACCTTTCCCTGCCAGAGGGAGATATCCTGTAACTCCCCAGGATGTCATCCTGCATCCTCCTTAATCCTTGCATATCTGAGGGAAGACATAGCCTCCAGCATTCTGGAACACGTCTCTGACGATCTCCCTGAATCACAGGGGAACCACCATGCATCCCCCACCCCATATGCTGAGTGCCACACCCTTTTCCAGAGTCAGTCTTACCCAAAGTGATGCTTCACCAAAAGACTCTTTGGGTCCTGGAGTCTAACCCAGGGTGGGCTGCTGGGGGGTTCACAGGAGTTCAGGAGAACCTCTAGCTAAGATTCTGTGGAGTTTGGAGAACCCCCAAATCCCACTTCTGGCTGGCCCTGCCCACCCCGCCCCTCCCAGGAGTCCCCACACGGCCCGTTTTAGATGCAGGTAAGTGCAGGGCGTGCACGGACGCTCAGGGAGGGTGAAAAACAGGACTGCCAGAAGTTCAGGAAGGCTGAAAACAGGCCTGTTTCCGGAGGGCATCTGGAGCCTGGGGAGGTCGTTTTTGCCCTCTCAGAGGCTCGAGGAAAGCCTCTGGCGCCTGGGGAGGGCAAAAATGCCCCCCTCTCCGCCATGGTGCAGGAGGCCAACTAGGCCATGCCCACCATGGCCATGCCCTCTCAGCCACCGGGCAGAAAACCCCTTGCTAAAATTTTTGAAGCCCACCCCTGGTCTAACCCCAAAAGCAAAACACACAAAAAATCAAACTCTTGAAAGATGAAAAAGATTGCGAGGTCCTGGGTGCTCTCCGAGTGTGGTGGTTTTCTTGCAGATGTTTTATGTTACCTAGATGTACCAAACGAGGTAACATCATCAATGCTAGAAGGGAGTGGGGTTTGCTCTTATTTTTATATACTACAGTAATGGTTTGCCCTGTCTGTGTTGGTGGGAGTGGTCTTGGTAGTTGGTCTTGGTTAGTTAGTAGCATGTTTGTTTGCATTGGCAATTCCTTATAAGGGTATTGTTCACTTGATTGTTGGTCTAGTGTTAAATCTTGGTGTGAATCTCTGCTCATATGGTGCTGATTGCTGGCGAGGAGGCCTTTTTGCTTATTTGTTTGTTTTGGTCTTTTCCATTCTCTTTCAAATGCTATGTAGATTTTGTTTATCTCAAAGATGAACAAGAAAACACAACCTTTCTTTCTTGTTCTTTTGGCTTGCAAATAGATTCCCTGCTTGCTCCACACCATGGTGCAACTTTCCCATCAAAAGACCTGCCCATTCCAAATCTGGAGGCACTCAGTGAGGTTTGTACTTTAGGATGCATGATAGTGACAAATCACATTTGTCTACAAGAAGCAACTGTCCAGCTTATTAAGAAATTAGTAACACTAATTTCCTTCGTGCTCCCTGAGCTTGGTTGTTTGTTTGCAGACATCTCATTGCCCAACTAGCTAACATCATCCATGCCAGGATGATGTTACTTAATTAGGTAATAAAACACCTTCAAAGAACCAACCAAAGCTTAGAGAGTACCAAGAACTGTGCAGTTCAGCCCTGAGCTACAGACATTGCCATCTATAAAAATGAATAACTACTGATGCTTAGTCTGAACCTGAAGGTGAATCAGAGGAATGGATGCCTGAGCAAACAATTACCGCCACTGGTAATGGATTATTTTATAATACATTTTATAATTATTTTATAATGCAGACTGGGACTTGGGCATCCCAGCGGAGAATAGTTCTCCACTGTTATAAGCTAAGTGGAGCTGGATCTAGTTAAGACTAGAAACCCCAGAGCTGTGAAATAGATGGGGAAGTCAAAACAACTTCCTGAAAAGCGCCACTTGCCAGGAAAACAACCCAGATGAATCACAAAAAGTCAAGCTTAATTCAAAGGAGATGTTACTTTATCATCCACCATTAAAAGCCATTACAGTACAATGGTAAGATGGATGAACAGGGCACCACCTTCTGGCCATGCAGCCTCATTGCAGGGATACTTCAGAACTTGATTGGGGGCCATTTATAAATTTTGAATTTATCCAGAATTTCTGGATAAAATTTCTGGATAAATAATATATAAAAAATATTAATGCAAAATTACCTCTGTCCAAAGGGATGCAGTGGCTCAGTGGCTAAGACACTGAGCTTGTCGATCAGAAAGGTCGACAGTTCAGCGGTTTGAATCCCTTGCGCCACAAAACGGAGTGAGCTCCCGTTACTTGTCCCAGCTTCTGCCAACCTAGCAGTTCGAAAGCATGTAAAAATGCAAGTAGAAAAATAGGGTCCACCTTTGGTGGGAAGGTAACAGCGTTCCGTGCACCTTCAGTATTTAGTCATGTCAGCCACATGACCATGGAGACGTCTACGGACAGTGCTGGGTCTTCGGCTTTGAAACAGAGAAGAGGACTGCCCCTAGAGTTGGGAGCAATTAGCACATATGTACGAGGGGAATCTTTACCTTTACCTTTATGCTAGGCAATTTCATTCTCCATAGCTATCCAATGGATTGTGTGCTCCATTCTCTAGAAAGCTGGCCTGTGTAAACCATATTTAAGTTAACCATGGGTATGCTGTATGTATGCAGCCAGTGGGTGATTTAATTAAGCTAGACTCTGTCTAGGTCTAGGAGCCAATGTAGAGGTTAAACTGAGAAGAACCCCACTACATGTACCTGGTCCAAAACAGGATGTCGGATGCTTGACATCATGTGCAAACAATTAGCATGATATGTTGTCATGTTACAAGTGAGATCATTTGTTTCCCCCCAGTGCTTTTGAAATAGACTCCATAGCTCTCTGTAGGGGCTGAGCTTCCAGAAGGAAAATGGGATATTAATGTAATATACTGGTCATTTTAGATCATTTCAACTGTTCTGGGATCATGCAATGGGACTACAGTGAAGCAGCAGTTTTCCAAGGAGGGAGCATATCGATTGATGTCAGAACTGGTCCAAGAGTGACGTAGAACAATTCAGCCAAAGTTCAGTTCTTTATTTGCTCATATCATACAGACAGAATCTTGCCAGACTAAACCTATACTACCCTAACCTAAGGAATATATCCTGGGAGATTTAGAGATGGGCTATCTAATTCTCTTCCTTTCTCCAATCCGGATCCAGGCTGTTTTGCCTTGTCTTGTCTCAGCCTTAGGCTGCATCAACAACAGAGGGATGGTATCAAGGTCACGTGAAGTGTTAGTACTGCTTTATACTGCTTTGATAAGATCAGACTTGAGATATTGAGTCTAGTTTTGGTCACCATGACACAAAAAAGATGTTATGACTCTAGAAAAGGTACAAATAATCATATACGTGATTAGGGGCCTGTAGGCTAAAACATATGATGAACTGAGTATGTTTAGTCTAATGAAGAGAAAGACTAAAGGTGACATGACAGCAGTCTTCCAATGTTTGAGGGGCTGTCACAGAGAAAAGGGAGTTGATTTATTCTCCAAAATACCAGAAGACAAGACAAGAAGTAACAGATGGAAACATATCAAGGGAAGATTCAACCTAGAACTAAGAAGTTTCTTGAGAGTGAGAACAATTAACCAGTGGAATGGCTTGCCTTTAGATGTTGTGGGTGCTCCATTGTTGTTGTTGTTGTTAGTTGCGAAGTTGTGTCCGACCCATCGTGACCCCATGGACAACGTTCCTCCAAGCCTTCCTGTCCTGTACCATCCTCTGGAGTCCATTTAAGCTCACACCGACTGCTTCGGTGACTCCATCCCCTTCTTCTTTTGCCCTCAATCTTTCCCAGCATTAGGCTCTTCTCCAGTCCTTCCTTCTCATTAGGTGGCCAAACTGTTTGAGTTTCATCTTCAGGATCTGGCCTTCTAAAAAGCCGTCAGGGTTGATCTTCTCCAGGACTGACTGGTTGGATCACCTTGCAGTCCAAGGGACTCACAGGAGTCCTCTCCAGCATACTCCAATAGTTCAATTGTTAGAAGTTTTAAAGAGACTGGATAACCAATTTTCCAGAGTGCTTAAGCAGGGGTTGGATTAGAAGACCTCCAAGATCCCTTCCAACTCTGTTACTCTGTAACCCCTCCTTGGATTGTGCTCGTTCCTTCCTGGAAAACTGCCATTTCACTTTTGTCCATCCCACCACCTTCCACTTCATAGAGAGAATTCATCACAAATACTGGGGTGTTACATTGTCTCAATTAGAAATAAGTACTACTTTGTCCCACTTCCCAATTAAGCAGTTCCCCATGGAGGAAAAAAATGTCCTCTCTATCACTTGGGCTCCATCCCTCCAGATTTCAACAGTGCCACCAAACCAAGCCCAGCTTTCAAATGTCTTGAAACATCTGGTTCTTCCTGAATCACAGCCAAAATCAGAACATCCACCAAGACCACTTGAAAATGGAGTTTATTACTATTCTGTAAGCGCTCTGTTATTCTCTTGGCAATCTTATTTTTCCAGGGCAACGCTTCCCAGGCTGCCCATTGTCCAATGTGATCCAGTCACTGGAGACAACAAAAACACAACTGCTACATTCCCAGTTGAATAGTCATACCTTCTCAGAAACATCAGATTGGCTGCTTCTATTACAAGCTTTTACTCAGTGCAAAGCAGGGGTGAAATGCTACCGGTTCGGACCAGTTCACCTGAACCAGTAGTAAAGATGCCACCGGTTCGCCCAAACTGGTAGTAAAAAAAATGAAAATTGGTTTTCCCCAACGATTAGCTAGAAAGCAGGATTCATACGAGCCCTCACATTGCTACTGAACTGGTAGCGAAGGTAAGTGGATTTCACCCCTGGTGCAAAGCTTCCTTTTTGATAAACTCTGGCTCAGCAAGCCACTGGGTCAATTTCCCTGAGCAATCCTGGCCTGTTCGGGAGACTAGCATTGGCTTGCACTACGGGAGTCCCCAAAGACATGAAAGTCGGTCTGGAGGACATTTGAAGGAAGACGTACTTCTTGGAAGGGTTGCTGGCCACCAACAAAGACGGTGAAAGTGCCAGGCTCCAACCACCACTGTCCATCCCATACAGCTCTCTGGCTGAAAGATAATAGGAAGGCCACCTTGGCAGCTTGTCCCTGGCGTATCGGCAACCGGCGGAAACCAACCAGCTGCCAGCGGGGCATGGGCACAGATGCTTGTCCCCAGCGGAGATAGAGCTGCACCACCTGCAGAGGGGGGAAATGTTAGACATGAAGAGAAGGTCATCAAGAGAAGAAGACATCAGCAGATTCTTCACACCTTCAAAGCATATTCCTACTTTTGGAGCCTTTTCAAGGATGGAGAGAAGTGTTCTGATCTAGGCTTCCCAAGATCTTGAATCAGACTCCTCATCCCGATAAAAACTCTTTTATTTAGATTAAAGGGAATTCCTCTCCAGCAAAGTCCCGGCCAACAGTCTTTCATGAGATTTCACAATTACAGACCTTTATCAGGCTTGGAGAGCTACCAGGCCAATATCTTCCAAACACCATGCTGTAGTAGCAATTACTTGGCAAGAAGTCAGGAATAGATCTTCACCCTAATGAATGGTCTAATGGTCTCCTATAAATTCCCCTCCCCTTTCACTCCTCTTTATTCCCTATGGGAGGGGCCTTTATTCTCAAGTCGGCCCTTGTTCCTTAGCTATGCATGAAACTCTACTTGCATGAGCAGAGAGTACACTGTTCTGACCTAGGCTTCCAAAAAGCACAAAGTCGACTCCTCGTCAGGAACAGATCTTCACTCTAATGAATTAAACTAATTGTTTCTTGCAAACTTCCCTCCCCTTTCGCTCCTCTTTATTCCCTATGGGAGAGGCCATTCACCATCCACCTGTGCCTTTACTCCCGTAGCTGTTCCCTTCTCCGGGCAGCTCTGTACATGCACACATCGGGAACAGGCTCCAGCTGTTCTCCCCACTGACATCCAACTCTGAAGGCAGCTGATAACTGGCATACAGCTCTGGCCCCATCTCTGCCTCTGACACAGAGCCCTTGTCAGAGCCTTCCCCAGACCCCAGGACTGACCCATGTTCCTCCCCAACCTCCTCACTGTCTGAATCTGCTGCTAGCTCTGCTGGCAGGCCACAGCAAGATTCTGGATAAATGGACCACACCCATTTATTTAGAATCAAGGGCCCTGAATATGTGAATGACCCCTGTACCCTTCATCTAATCTTCTAAAATTTAGGAATCATTTTCCTCACTGCTCATTCTGACCCAATGAATGGGATGGACCCAATTTGGAATGGTACAATGAGCCAACAGATTCCATTTCTTTCTCTCCTCCTCTTTCTAGCAAACTGAGGAGACTCTATGAATCTTGCCAGTGGTGGAAATGCACAAACATCAACAGCAGTTTCTAAGATTCAGAGAACAATTATTTGCATGAAGTGTTAGTTGCATTTTAATCCCTGCCTGACTGTGATTCTCTATCAAATAACAGGCTGCTATGAATATTCTGCTCTTGAAGCAAAATCCACTACATCAAGAAGAAATATTGATATATGTAAATCAGCTGGACAAGTATTCTTTATTGGTAATAGCAAATCACTATTCATAATTTAGTAGTAATATTATCTTCTAATCTGATCCTGTTTCTGCAGCTTTGCAACCTGATCTCAAAAAAACCCTCTATTTCAGCAAAGTCAAAATTGGTTTTTTGTTCTTCGTTCAATGCGTTCCTACATGGGAGCTGTGAGGATTAAAAATCAACCACCATTTTGGATTCATAGCCCCTGTGAGATATCACTGCAACTTCCTCATTTCTTAAAAACCTCTATTCCGCCATAGGTGGGCCTGATAAATACATACAAATATCCTTAGGATGTTCGGTTTTGAGGTCAACGGCACATTTGTCCATCAGTAGAGATGCTTTCAGCTCTCGCTGGTCTTCAGCTTGACTCTCCATCCTCACAGCCTTTAGACCTCCTTGAGTTTTCACCCATCTCAAGCAGCATCTCATCCCTTTTATCCCACCCTCTCTGCTCCCACCAGTGTTTGCATGGAGACAAACAACGGAATTGCCTCACCTCTTCACCATCTCTGGATCCAACGTTCTCCACCACCGCAGAGATGCTAAGATTCCCACAAATGGGCACTTGGTCAGCACTCACTACCAAATCCCTGTACTGGAAGGCAGTGTATGAGAGTCCATAGCCAAAGGGGTACATCGGCGCCTCTTGTCCATAGTAGCGATATGTCCTGCCAATCATTGTGTAGTTCTCTATTGGGGGTACCTGTGGTAAGGACAAGAGTAGCTGAAGGAGGTGGAAAGATTTGGGGCTGTATGTTTATGGAGATTCTCAGTCATCCAGGTCGTGGTTGGTCCCAGAGATACAACTGGGCTTTGTTTCAAGGCAACTGGACTTTGTTTTTCCTTGAAGACGTTTTGCTTCTCATCCAAGGAGCTTCTTCAGTTCTGACTGAATGGTGACGAATGGAAGGACGCTTCTTGGATGAGAAGGGAAATGTCTTCAAGGAAAAACAAAGTCCAGTTGTCTTTGAAAAAACACCTTGGGGAAATTTGGGGCTAGAGCAAGCAGGATCTAGGGGTGATTTGAGGGACTGTCCCTACCCAGCCTTTATCAGTTAACCACCCTTGAATAAGTGCTCTAAATTGTCCCGACGTCAGCTTATTTTTCTGTAGTTAAGGTTTAATTACCGATTTGTTTTTCCTGGCTTTTATTTTAAATGGCGTGACGGCATTATTGTGCCGCATACTTTAAAAACAGTCCTTTCTATTCAAGAGGCAGTTAATGGACCGTAGCTAATCCCCCATTGCAGACCCACAAAAAAGCTAATTCAATGGGTTGAATCTGCATCAACTTTTAATTAAAATTGCCAGCGGCCTTTGTGGAATCTGACACACTTCAAAGGAAAGACTGCAACAGAAATTGTACTGGGGGGGGGGGGAGGACACTGCCGAGTAGCACAGTGGACTTTAATCTTACATGATATATTTTCTGGTCTATATTTAGAAAAGTCAAGTCTCCTTCAAGTCAAACTCAACTCTGAAGAACTTCATGGAGTCTTTAATGTAGTTTCCCTGGCAACAATATAGAAATGGTTTTTTAAAACTGACTTCTTTCAAGTTGATGTTCCCAGTTCAGTCTGCAATTCCCAAGTTCCCTCAACATTGTCTAACTATTGACTAAGGCTGCCTTACTATTACTATTAGTCTTCTCATCGTTCCTATCACCCATCTCCTCCCACGTATGACTGCAGGACTGTAACTTTGTTGCTTGTATCCTTATGATTTATATTGATTGTTTCCTAGTATGATTTGATTGCTTACTTGTACCCTATGACTATCATTGTTATATCTTATGATTCTATGATGAACGTATTCTATTTTATTTTTCTTTATGTGCACTGAGATCATATGCACCAAAGATAAATTCCTTCTGTGTCCAATCACACTTGGTCAATAAAGAATTCTATTCTATTCTATTCTATTCTATTCTATTCCATTCTATTGCACTGATGTGCCACTCCAGTCATAAGCCTCTAGATACCTCATTATTAGAATAGAATAGAATGAAATGAGGAATGAATAGAATAGAATGAAATGAGGAATGAATAGAATAAAATGAGGAATGAATAGAATAGAATAAAAAATAAATAAAAATAAAAAAAATACATAAACAATCCCAGAGTTTTGGTAGATCACTTAGAAATGAGTGTATGCTGAATAAAAACACAAAATGCTTTTTGATTATGTCCCATCCAGCACTCTTCTGTCTAAAATTAGGCTATATAGATAGTCCTTCACTTACGGCCATTGTTTAGCGACCATCTGAACTTATGATGGCCCTGGAAAAAGTGACTTCCAACCAATCGTTGCATTTATAGCGCAGCGTTCCTGTAGTTAGGTGATACTGCAATTTAGGTACCTTACAACCAACATGTATTTGTGGCTGTTGCAACAACCCGGAGTCACCTACTTGCTCTTTGCAACCTTTCTGGCCAGTTTCCGGCAAGCAAAGTCAATGGGCAAACCTGGATTTCTTTAACGGCTACGGCCAAAAAGATGGTAAAATTGGATGCAGTGATGACTCACTTAATGACCATGATGGAAGTCCCAGCTACAATTGTGGTCATTAAGTTGAGGACTTCCTATAGGTTTTTTTTATTGTTTTCTTAAGGGAGGGAAGATTCAGCTATTATTTCCTCCATGTTGACTGCTACAATCCAGGAAAGAGGCACCACTTCCCATCCCAGCCATACCTGGTCCATTCCTGCTGGCCACGTAGCTGGCAACCTGCCGGCAGGATTTGCCCCTTCAGCGCCCACCAACATCTTGGCCACAGCCAGCCCTGTGGTCTCAGCAGGAAAGAAACAAGCCACGATTGCCCCCACACCATCCTGTTCCTTGGCCCAGCTGATATCCAGGGGGCCGGCGTTGAACAGGAGGAGAATCACAGGACGGCCGGTGGCTGAAATGAAAGGCCACACCCAGCTCATGAGGAGGAAAAGTTGAGATCTGTGCATCCCTCCTAGGCGATGTTCTCCAGATATGTGGACTACTGCACCCCTCAGCCCCAGCCATCATGCAGAGGGAGAGCCAAAGACTGCTGATGCTGCCTATCACCGCCAAGGTCAGGTGAGCAGAGGACATAATTTCATGAATAAAATCCATGGGTGGCTCCCATGTTTCCCCGAAGAGAGGGTCTTATTTTCGGGGAGGTCTTATTATTTTTGAGGTGCAGGAGGTGGCGAGCGTGGTCACCTCATGGCTGCTGCTGTGTTGTGCGTCGCTGGGCCTGCCACTGTTTGTGGGGACCATTAGTGGGATAGAAGGGGCGCAGTGGCTAGGGTTGCGGGAGCAGCCATTACATAAGGGCATGACTGGTGCATGGGGCATGTTTCTCCTCTCCCTTCCCCACCAGCCTTGCCTCCTCACCTCGTGTTGTTTGCATGGCAAGCAACCAGAGGAAATGGTGGCGACCGGCTGCGCATGCGTTTAAATATTTTCAGGAAGGGCTTATTTTTGGGGGAGGGCTTATTTTAGCACATGCACTCAAAAGCCCAATTGGGCTTATTATCCGGGGAGGTCTTATTTTCAGGGAAACAGGGTAGTAGCAGACACAGGTAATTGAGTCCAAAGGATGTCTCTAGCCTTGCCTTTTCAACCCTGATCCCAAGATCATGCAACTAATATCTGAGAGTAAACCCCCAATCATTATGATGTAAACGTCTGTGTTTATTGGACCAAGGGGGTATAAAATAGGAATCATGCAACGCTTTTTCTAAAGCAACAATTATTATCAACATTAAAAAGTTTATAATAATGGTTGAGTAAAGCTCAAATCCTACTAACTACAGGGACAGTAGTTATGTAGTTTCCTTATAGTAGGCAACTCCCAGATTGTTCAGCTTCACATTCTACCCTACAACTCTAGGATCTGTGTTGGGTCACCCACCCAAAAACTAACCTGGTCTGATCCTGCTTAGCTTTTTAAGATCAGCCAAGTTCCACTAGATGCTACCACCCAGTTGGGCCATAATAATTCAACTGGGCCCCAAAATGTGGTCCAAAAAAGCCAAAATGCTGGCCCCATCTCTTCTAGTGATGTCACTCAGATATCTCTAGGCTTCTTGGGAGTCCTCCTCTGGGGAAAGAGGCAGACTCACCCCAGGCCACAGATGACTGCAGAAGGTCCAGTTGATGTCCGGGCAAAGACAAGTCCTTGCGGTCATTGGATTCGGACTCCATTTCAGTTCCTGAGGGGAAGGAACAGAGAATGTGTGAAAAGGGCTCCTTGGCTGCTCTGACATTCCAGAGCTATCCAATCTCTCTGGGTGAGAATTTTTCTGGGAAGGTGGTGGTGATGGAGACTTTTCCCCTGTTGTCTATGGAGATGCTCAACAATCCAGGTCATGATTGTCCCAGAGGTTCTTTTCCAAAAGACAACTGGACTTTCTTGTGTTTTCTCTCTCTTTGAAAACGTTGTGCTTCTCATCTAAGAAGTTCTTCAGTTCTTCAGTCCTTTAAGGCAGAGGTCCCCAACTTTTCCAGCTTGGCGATCCGGCCTGGGATGTATGGGGTTGTGTGAGTGGCAGGCACATGTGTGTGTGCTCTCCGCTCATGCGAGTGGAGCTTCACGCACATACGCTTTTCCATCTCTCTTGTGGCCCAGGCTGGTACTGGGCCGTGGCATGGTGGCTGGGGACCAAGATGGGGCCAAGGCTGTCTGGCAGTTCTCAGCTGCCTTTGGAGGTAGACAGCAGTGAGGCAGAGGAACAGCTGGAGTCTGTTCCCAGCGTGCACATGGGCAGAACTGCCGGAAGAAAAGAACAGCTCAGAAATCAGGGTCAAGTTGGGAGTAAAGCCACAGGTGGAAGATGATTGGCCCTTCCCATAGGAAATAAGAGAGGAGTGAAAGGGGAGTGGGCTTTTGCAGGAAACAATTTGTTTGTTTGTTTCAGGAGTGTGAAGATCTGTCCGTGAATCTCAGAGACTCTGTGCCAAGTCTTTCCTTGCACATCAACTCATTTGGAAAATATTTACATGGCAGCTTTCCAAGCTAAATAAGATCTGTGGTCATAAATTCACCTTTGAAAGACTGTTTGCCAGGCCTTTGCTGAATGTGAATGAGAGGAATTCACATTTGTTTAATAAAAGGAGTTTTGTTGGGACCAGGAATCTGCTTCGTTCTTTTTAGGGAAGCCTAGATCAGAACAGGGACACTCCCCAATTCTCTGGAAAGTCAAGCCAAGGGAAAGGGGGAAATGCTTTCAGGCTTGCAAGATCCTGTTACTATAACCTTACACCTCTTGGAAGGCTGACAGAAGCCCTGCATTTTTAGGCACAGCTCTTACCTGTCCCAAGGCACACAACCACAATGTCTGCTCCTTCAACTGCAGCTTTCACATCTTCGGGATTATACTTGAGACATCTCGGACGCTGACATCCAAGGGCACAGGTGACATTGGCCGAGACAGCTGCTAAGCCCCTCCTGCATCAGCCAGAGACAAGAACTTCTCAGAAGTCACCAACACCAGAAGCATCTCCTTTTCAGAGCCTTGAGTTGTGAAACTGGATCAACCAGATTTCCATTTTTTTGTCAGAAATGGTGTAGGGCAGTGACGGCAACCCTTTTTCTGCTCAGGTGCTAAAAGGGCACAGGCGCAATAGTGCGCGTGTGCGTGCCCACACCCATAATGCAATGCCCTCCCCCCAGCACATGCGCACATGACCTCCTGCTCCCCTCCTGTGCATGTGCGCAGGCCTCACTGAAGCCTCCAGATTTCCAGTAGGCCTGATGGGCTGTTTTTCGCCCTCTTCAGGCTTCAGGAAAGCGTCCTGAAGCCTGGGGAGGGCAAAAAAACAGCCCAATGTTTCTTTCCTGTTTTTCGCCATCCACAGGCTCCGGAGGCTTTTCTGAAGCTTGGGGAGGGCAAAAATAGCTTTCCCCGCCTGCCGGAAGACCAAAAATCAGCACTGGAGTTGACATAGGACAACGCCTCACGTGTCCTCAGATATGGCTCCACGTGCCACCTGTGGCATGCATGCCATAGGTTCGCCATTGCAGGTGCAGGGTCTTCTGCTTAGGTGGAGGTTGGACTAGATGACCTACAAGGTCCCTTCCAACTCTGTTCATCTGTTAACCAACCCTGGGAATGTCCTTCATACATCCCACCATATTTTAGGTACATTTGAAGTACCTACAACCAGCAGAATACCCAAAGTAGTGGCTGAACTGCAGTTGGCTTCATAGTTGAGTGTAATGAGAAGAAGGAATAACCTTGAGGAACAGAAGGAAGAGCCACAACCAAGGGAACACTCAAATAACATATATCTCTCACTTGACAAGTGAGATGGAGCAGCATAACAATTTAATAAACAAAATAATAATAATAGTAGAAATACTGTAGAAAAGCTGAGAAGACATCTAGATCTAGAGCTCAGCTCTAACTCCATCAGCCCCAATCACAATCTGTTTGGGAGGCAGAGAAGATTGCTGGTCCTACCTGGGTGTATAAATGTATTGGGGTTCAGGGACTGGTGCATAGTCCCCAAAGAGGAGATCAGCGTTGTCTGCAAAGGGTCCGACCACCTGCACAGAAAGAATAAGGGAAAGTAGAGGAGCTTCTGCCTCTCAGAGGAAGAGGAAGTTAGTGGCCATCAAGGTTTCTGGGACTGACTTTGTCCCCATTTTATGAACTAAAATCCACAGTATTTTGTTTATGTTTTGATTTTGTGAATCAGTATAACGTATGCTAGTTACAGTGTCCCTTTTTGCCCTAGGATCATTGTTTCTCATGGTCTCTGCTCCTTCCCAGTAGGGTGATGCTGCTACAGGAGCCTTCAAACAATGTCACCTAGAAAGCAGGACTTCTCAGTCATAGCACCCACTGTTTGAACAAGCAACCCCAAGGCCTGGCCAGTCTGGAACCTCAGCAGGACCTCAAAAACTTTCTTCCTCCCTTCTGCCCACCCACCCTCCCTCCTGCCCTCCGTCTCCCATTAAAAAGTATAAGTTCTCAAGGAGAGAAGCAACTTAGAACCCCTAGGAATGAAGTCCTGGGAGCCAAATGGTGTTGCTGATCTGTTGTGAAACTCCCAGAAGTCAAACTGGACAATCTGGACAACGTTTGCTCAGACATGTTCACAGATGTGTCAATCTCCCCATGAATACGTCCCAGGAAGGAACATCCATCATTAGTGCAAACCTATCAGGAACAGGTTAATTTTGCAAGTGTCCCTCGGTGAACACTTACCGCAATGGTCTTGCGCAACAGATATTCCTCCTTAAAAGGCAGCATTTCATTCCGGTTTTTCAGCAAAACAAGGCTCTGGAGGGCGGCTTTGAGGGCCAGAAGGCGGTGGGCTTCTGACTGTATAACCTCAGCCCCCAGTGCATTGTAGGGGTTCATGGCTGGTGGGTCAAATTCTCCCAGCCGTAGACGAGTGAGGAAAAGGGGACGGACACGATCCCGGATTATCTGCAGGAAGTAGGGAGAAGCAGCGTTGTCTTCAATAAACTACAATGGAACACTGGGTGTATCCTTTTAAAATCCCTTGGCAATTGCAATTTTACCAGAAAAGTACAGTACAGTACAGTACAGAATAGAATAGAATGGACACACAAGGAATTTGTCTTTGGTGCAGATGCTCTCAGTGTACATCGGGGTAGTCAACCTTTTTATACCTACCGCCCACTTTTGTATCTCTGTTAGTAGTAAAATTTTCTAACCGCCCACCGGTTCCATATTAATGGTGATTTATAAAGTAGGGAAGTAACTTTACTTTATAAAATTTATAAAGCAGAGTTATAGCAAAACCCTACCGCCCACCATGAAAGCTGGAACGCCCACTAGTGGGCGGTAGGGACCAGGTTGACTACCACTGGTGTACATAAAAGAAAAATAAAATAGAATACGTTCACCAAGATTCATAAGATGCAACACTTAGTGATAGTCATAGGTTACTAATAAGCAATCAAATCATACCAAGAAACAAATGAAACAATATAAATTGTAAAGATACAAGCAACATGGTTATAGTCAGAAGTGGGGAGAGATAGGTACTAGGAAGGATGAGAATAATAATTGTAACACAGTTTTAGTAAATAGTTTGACAGTGTTGTGGGAATTAGTTGTCTAGCAGAGTGAAGGCATTTGGGAAAAAACTGTCCTTGTGTCTAGTTGTTCTGGTGTGCAATGCCCTATAGCAGTGATGGGCAACCTTTTTGGCGTGGTGTGTCAAAAATCAGCAAAAAATCGAGCATAACTCGCGTTGTGTGTCACTTCGACAAAAACATAATTTTGCGCAATTTATAGTTTAAACTACAAAAATGTATAATGGCGCTCACAGTTCCCGTTGGCACTCCGCTGTTCCATGCTGTGGTGCGGTCATAACCGACAGTCCCAGGAGTAGACTCTCTGTGCCGGCCTGACTGGAGAGAGGCGCGCACTGTTCCCGCGCTCCTCTCCTGCAGGTCCTCCCTCGCCGCGCTGATGACGTGTGTGCGCACGGCACGCACGCCTTACCAGCAGCCCCTGCGCTCAGAAAGGGGCGGCGGCGATACAGTAAGTGAGTGTGGGCGGGGGAGATCACACGTCCCGCCCCCCACCGTTCCTCCAGCACAGATTCTTTCATCCTCGGCGGCCGTGCAGGAGCCGAGGATGAATCGCATGAAATCCTGTGCGTGTCACCCCAAATGGCTACGCGTGTCAGCACTGACACACGTGTCATAGGTTCGCCATCACTGCCCTATAGCGTTGTTTTGAGGATAGAAGTTGAAACAATTTATGTTCAGGATGTGAGGGGTCTGTAGATATTTTCACAGCCCTCTTTTCATCATCCGGTCATCATCTGGTTTGATGACTCCTATGATAGCAATATTTAGGATTTAGTTTCTTACAAGGTCTTTTTAGGTTCAAATATTTTGAGGACGAATATACCTTATTGTCTACTTTAAACACCTTTTGGATATCTCATTTCTTGTCTGCCTGTCTTTTTTTGACCTTTTTTTGTGCTTTTCCCAGAGTTTTGCCTACACCTGGCCATGTGCTTTTTATATTATCCAAATATTCGATCCCTGTGGTTACTTTAAAAAGGGTAAAAGCCTTTACGTACCACATTATTGTAGGTTACTTCACCGTTACCACTGCTTCATAAAGCTTTGCTGCCCTTTCTAAGTGGTTTACAACATCAGCATATTGTCCTTAACAATTTGAGTCGTCATTTTACCAACCTTGGAAGGATGGAAGGCTGAGTCAACCTTGAGTCAGTGAGAATCGAACTCCTGGCAGTGGGCAGAGTCAGCCAGAAATACTGCATTCTAACCACTGCACCACCACGGCTCATAATGCCTGTTTGTTAGGCAGTCGTGAAGTAATGGCTACTTAGCAGTTCCAGGGTTTACAGTTGAGGGTGTTGTGTGAACGCTGCTAGGGAATAACAGTTCCAAGATATGGAGTTGGAGGGCAACAGTAACAATTATCTTGTCCTCTATAACATTCCTGAAAAACTTCCCATCTAACTTCTGTTGATAATGTTCCAATTGAAGATGAGTCTAGCTCTTTCCACGACACTCAAACACCTGATGTTTTACTCACATTAAATCAAAACCTCCCTCCTCTGTAATATAAGTCCTTCGTTGTGGAATCCGACTTAGGATGTTCCTTAGAGCCCTATCCTTCTTACTGAACTACAACCCCCAGCAATCCCATTTAGTAATAATTAATTGTAATGGATGCTGGAAGTTGTAGTTTAGTAACATTTGGAAGAGCCCTAGGTCCCCCGTTTTTCTTCACTCATTGTTATGACCCAGGCTTCCTTAGAAAGCAAGAAGCAAAATCTTGGTCCCTGCAAAACCTCTTTTATTTACACGACTGTGAATTCCTTTCATTCACAGTCATCAAGTCTTTAGCAAACAGTCTTTCCGAGGAATGCTTATCCACACACACCTTATCTCATTTGGAGCACTGCCAGATAACTAGTTTCCAAACACATGGCAAAGCAAAACTATACACAGTGTCTCTTATAACCACAAACAGAACTTTCCAGACCGAATTGTTTCCTGCAAAAGCCCACTCCCCCATTTGTTCCTCTTTTGTTTCCTATGGGAGGGGCCAATCACCTCTAAGCAGAGGTGGGTTGTTGCCAGTTCAGCCTGGATCAGCCGAACCGGTAGAAGCGGTGGTAGGAGGCTCCACCCACCTGCCCGGACACTTCTGCGCATGTAGAAGTGAAACCGGTAGTAAAAAAATTAGCAAGCTACCTCTGCCTTCAAGGTGTGGCTTGACTCTTAAGTCGATCCTGCTTTCTTAGTTGTTCTTGTCTCCTGGCAGCTCTGCGCATGCGCACACTGGGAACAGGCTCCAGCTGTTCCTCTGCCTCACTGCTGTCTAACTCCCTCTCTGCCTCCCATGCAGAGCCCTCATCTGAACTTTCCTCAACCACCAGGACTGGCCCCTGTTCTTCCCCAACCTCCTCATTGTCCGACTCTGCTACCAGCTCCACTGGCAGGCCACAATACTCATTTGGAAAAGAGACAGTATCACATCCCGTCTGCTATCTGCTCTGGAATTGGTGGCACTTTCTTGTACTGCAAGGAGATGGACCACTTACTTCCAGAGAAATGTTGCCCTTGCTAAGGGCTTCGGCTATGTACATGTAAACATTATTCTTCATCCCAAAAGAAAGCTCTAGATTACATCCAGCATTCACAGCCACTGCAGGGAGGAAGAAGGATAGCACTGTTAGTACAAAAAAATCAGTGAAACATTGGCTCCAATTCATATTTATCTGCAAGCCATGGTTTGGCTGTTCTGTTTGAGGAGACAGCCTGGCAATAGTGTGCCACCCTTAGCAAGGGAATAGCAACAGCAGGTAGACTTATATACTGCTTCACAGGGCTTTCCAGGCCTCTCTAAGCGGTTTACAGAGACAGCATCTTGCCCTCAACAATCTGGGTCCTCATTTTACCAACCTTGGAAGTATGAAAGGCTGAGTCAACCTTGAGCCAGTCAGGATCAAACTCCGGGCTGCGGGCAGAGTTTGCCTGCAACACTGCATTCTAACCACTGCACCACCAGGACCAAGGAAAGGAGGGGAGAAATAGCAATTGCACTTAGACTTATATACTGCTTCACAGTGCTTTTACAGCTCTCTTTAAGTGGTTTACACAGTCAGCCTAATGCTCCCAACAATCTCGGTCCTCATTTTACCCACCTCATAAGGATGGCAGGCTGAGTCAACCTTGAGACGGTAAGAATTTGCCTGCAGTACTGCATTCTAAGCACTGCGCCACCACCTTATGTTATAGAGTTTAGGATAATCTTTGCTGTTGCCCTCCAATTCCAGGTTCTGGAATTGTTATTCCCTAGCAGCTTCAACTACCAATGTTCATATTACAGCCCTTTGGATCTCCATTTCTCACTGCTAACATTAACACGACAATGCCTAGGATAATATTTGTAACTTCATTCTGGATGTACAGCATATGTGCCAATTGGAGGGCTCAGACGTTAAAGAGGCTAAGTTTGTCAATTGGAAAGCTAAGAACCTGGGTTCAAGCCCCGAGCACTGTGTGATGGGGTGAGTCCCCATTACTTGCCCCAGCTCCTGCCATCCGAGCAGTTCGAAAGCATGCAAATGTAAGTAGATAAATAGGAACCACTTCGGTGGGAAGGCAACAGTTTTGTGTGTGCCTTGGCATATAGTCATGCTGGTCACATGACCATGGAAGCATCTTCAGACAACACTTGCTCCCTCAGCTAAAAACTGCAGATGTGTAGCATCACCTAAAGCAGTGGTTCTCAACCTGTGGGTCGGGACCCCTTTGGGGGTCGAACGACCCTTTCACAGGGGTCACCTAAGACTGTTGGAAAACACATATTTTCAAAAACGTATGGAAAACATGAAATAATTTTATGGTCGAGGGTCACCACAACATGAGGAACTGTATTAAAGGGTCGCGGCATTAGGAAGGTTGAGACCCACTGACCTAGAGTCAGGCACCAGTGAATAGAGGAAGCCTTTACCTCTACCTTTAAGGCAAAGGTAAAGATTCCCCTTGAACATATGTGCTAGTTGTTCCTGACTCTAGGGGGCGGTGGTCATCTCCACTTTAAAGCCGAAGAGCCAGTGCTGTCCAAAGACGTCTCCGTGGTCATGTGGCCTGCATGGCTAAACACTGAAAGGTGCATGGAACATTCTTACCTTCCCACCAAAGGTGAGTCCTATTTTTCTACTTGCATTTTTTACGTGCTTTCGAACTGCTAGGTTGGCAGAAGCTGGGACAAGTAATGAGAGCTCACTCCGTTAGGCAGCACCAGGGATTCGAACCGCCCAACTGCCGACCTTTCTGATCGACAAGTTCAGCATCTTAGCTACTGAGCCACCACGTCCAACCTTTACCTTTATATGTGCTAATTCCAGACAAGGAGTTTTTGGTGGGTGTGGGAGAGAAAATAACGCTTGGATGGTGAGAGTAAGGACAGATAGAAGCAAATCTGGGTTCCAGGCCAGAAATTTAGCCTCTGAGCATGGACTCTCGGAACTCAATCTGCAACTGAAGCTAGGCTGCAAAAGGCTTCCAGCATGGAGGTGAGAAGAGAGGGCTTCCCAACACTCACCAATGGCAGTCTCCAGGAAACTGTGTGTGTACTGGTGCCCAACCATGATCAGCTCCACAGCACCTTCATCGCTCACTACATAACCCTGGAAGCCCCATTCATCACGCAGGATGTCTGTCAGCAGTTTCTTGTTAGCACAGGCTGGGACTCCATTAATTCTGCCAGACGAAACAAGGATGGTTAGCAGATTTACAAGCATGACGTCTTTGGGGTCATCGCTTCCAGTCTTCCTGATCTGACAAGAGCCCGTTTGGTCTGGTGGTTCAGGCACCAGGAAAAAAGCAGGAGGCAGGGAGTTCTAGTCCCACTATAATCATGAAAGGCAACTGGGTGACTTTGGGCCAATCACTAGGAGACTGTGAGTTCTAGTCCCGCCTTAGTCATGAAAGCCAGCTGGGTGACTTTGAACCATTCTCTCTTAGCCCATCTCACCTCACAGGGTTGTTATGGGTAAAAGAGGAGAAGGAAGATTTGTTGGATCTGTCTGCTGCCTCAAGTTATTTGTAAAACTAATACAAGCAGGATATAAATAAAATAAAATATAAAATAAAATAATCAAACAAATAAAATAAAATAAATAAAATAAAAACAAAAAACAATAAAAATATAAAATAATAATACAATACAATGCCAATAATAAAATAAAATAAAATATTACCTGTTATAGCTGCACATGAAGCTAAATGTCCCAGGCCATACGCAGGCTTCAAACTGAGGCATGACAACAATAAAACAAATAAAATAAAATAATAAAACAAATAAAATAAAATAATAAAACAAATAAAATAAACAAAAAATAAATAAAATAAAAACAATAAAAATATAAAACCATAATACAATACAATACAATGCTACCTGTTATAGCTGCACATGAAGCTGAACGTCCCAGCCCGTACGCAGGCTTCAAACTGAGGCAGGAAAGTCATGCGCCAATCACGTTCCTCCACCTGTCACAAAACACGCCACCATGTTCTCAGGGTGTTGCCAGGTTTGTGAAACTCCCCCCCCCCCCCAAGTCACTTCTGTCTTCTGTCCTTTTAATATAGGCAGTCCTCAGCTTATGACTGGTTGCATACGACCACTGCCAGAAAGCTCATAAAACTGATGGCCTTCCCCTGGGATATTTACAACCTGGTTCCAACAGCTGCACCCCCCTCCCTCACAATCAGGTATCAGCTGCTCAACAATCAGCTGGCATTTGCAGCATCCTGTATTCACAAGACTGCATTTTTCTACGCTTTTGCCAAAACCGGCATTTCCTGCTGGCTTTCAGCAAAACAATTGGTTCATTTTACAATTCCGGCATTCACTTTACAACCGTGGTCTTTGCTTAATGACTACCACAAGGAAGGTCATAAAATTGGGACAGTCAGATGGGTAGCCTGCATTACAAACATCATGATTTACAGCCGCAATGAGCAGGCGCCATTACAGTCTTAACTTAAGGGCTGTTTGTAAATACCTTACATTCATAACCAAGTTTCCTTGTTCACTCCTCATTGTAACCCAAGCCAGCCCTCTATATGTCTCCATCATCCAGGTCATGGTTGTCCCAAATATGCTTTTTCAAGAGGCAACTGGACTTTCTGTTTTTTCTTGGAAGACGTTTCGCTTCTCCTCCAAGAAGCTTCTTCAGAGCTGAAGAAGAAGGTGAGAAGCGAAACATCTTCCAAGAAAAACCAGAAAGTTCAGTTGCCTTTGGTAAATTGACATTTGAAATTAGAGAACAAGAAGATACAAAATTTTATAAGACATGGGATTTATTTTATCAATGGTTAGATAAAAAAACATGGAAATGAAAGATACTAGAGAATGTTAGCAATACAAGAATAATAGAATGACATTGAATATAACATAAAGATACATTATTATTGGATAGATTGAAAATGATGTAAAGAATGATGTAAACAATATAAATGATCCCAACATTTAGTGTATCTCATTGAAAATGAAGGAATAAATAGTGATAGTCAAACAAATGAGGTACAATGATAATAATGTATATAAACATATTTGATTTGATAATATGTGATTTCATATAAATTGCAAGTGATGACTATGGAAAGGATGCACAAAAACCTTGTAATCAAATGACACACTGTATGAAATGAAAGCTGGTTTTATGTTTTATGTCTTGTTTGTCTATGTCTGTCTAAAAATTAAAAAAATTCTATTTTAAAAAAAAGCACCTTTGGGAACTTAAAACAGAACTTAAAACATATGGTTGAGGGTTCATTTCATAATCTAGTTTGTGTTAATAGGAATTAGTGGTTGATCAGATTCCCACCATACATGAAGGAGAATCATTGACCATGATTAAGGAACACAGAGAGGACGGGCCCAGTGCTTGGTCCCACTAATCAGAGAGGATTGTCTGTTATGTCTTCAAATGAAGGTTGGCCTAGAATCCACAGTGTGATAGGAACAATAATGTATAAGATATATATTTTGAGAACGACCCTCAGGCAGTGTTGTATTAACCCTTAAGCAGACTAAGCACGTGCTTAGGGTACCAGTGAGCCTTAATCTGCCACTGCAGATTCAGGAAATTTCAAGGCACTTGGGATGATGCCATTTCAGCCATACCAGAAACAGTTAACTTCCTTAGATATTGAACTATAACATCTACCTATTTGTGACTTTATGATGCCATATTATATTTAGCCTAATTTAATACTTTACCTCAGCTATTGTATTTGTGTTTGTATCTATAGTGTGTTTCATTACTGTTGTATATCTGTGATTGCATGGCCCCTGGAGATGCCATATGCTATATTTAATCTTTAAATCTATATCTATATCTATACCTATACCTATCTCTGTCTCTCTCTGTCTCTCTCTCTCTCTCTCTGTCTCTCTCTCTCTCTCTCTCTCTCTATCTATCTATTCTCCATCCATCCATCCATCCATCCATCCATCCATCCATCCATATCTATCATCTATCTATCTATCTATCTATCTATCTATCTATCTATCTATCTATCTATCTATCTATCTATCTATCATCTATCATCTATCTATCTATCTATCTATCTATCTATCTATCTATCTATCTATCTATCTATCTATCTATCTATCTATCTATCTATCATCTATCTACTATCTAAATGAGTGTGTGTGTGTGTGTTTCAGCATAACTCTGGAACACCTCGAGCAATTTCAACCAAACTTGGTATACAGATTACTTATCTTCTGGAAACAAATACTGGGGGGGGGGGGCACCCCTAACACTCCTCAGGATGTGTGTTCTGTTAAGTTACAGCCTGTTGTGCCTTAAAATGGCTTCTCCTATACTGCCATAAAATGGTTTCTATGTACAGCACAGTGAAGTTGCCATGGTAACGGCTTCACAGTACTCTACAAGGGGGCTCCCTCTGGTAAGGGGGAAAATACAAAATTAGAAATTACATTTGGTCTGGATATTTCCCCCCTATAAATAAATACCTTATCAGCTAGTAAATAAAGTCTGTTGTGCTGTTCTTGCTTTGACAGTTGCAAGAAACTAGGTGGTTGGGATGAAAATAAATGAGCTAGAGAAACTGGCAGGGAGAACTCCAAAATCCACCTGGACAGAACCTCCATCTCTGGTCCTCTTTCACTGACCTTGGCATCAAAGAGAAATCGGGAGACAGGGATATTCTCAGGACCCCCATGGACATCAAAATGCTTGCAGCCAGCATTAGCTTTGACGTAACGGGGATGGTCACCCTGAAGTCCCTTCACAAATGCAACTCCCAGCTGGGTGGTCAAGAATGGGTCCTCCCCATAAGTCTCCTAAGAGTGGGAAAAGAAGCAAGCTAGTCAGCTCAACCCTATTCTTCCCCCACCCCACTTTTGTTTCAGTTAATGACAAGCATAAAATGAGACCAATCTGCTGGCAAAGAAATGAAAAGTATTGCAAAGAAGAAGTGCCAAAAGCAATGAGATTCTTCGGTGTATAATTATATACAAAATATACATACATACATACATACATACATACATACATACATACCTACATACATACATGTTTGTGTGTTATATTTGTGCTGATAAATAAATAAATATTTATTTATCAGCACAAATATAACACAAAATGTGTAACAAAGGCAACAGTAAAAATATTGGGTTTCTGTTGTGATGGACTCGTGACGAGCCGATTGACAGATAGTGGAAGCTGTTAGCTTCCTCCCATAATTGGGGCTTACCAGGGGTTGTGACACTAAATCTATCTATCTATCTATCTATCTATCTATCTATCTATCTATCTATCTATCTATCTATCTATCTGTATGTATGTATGTATGTATATGTATGTATATATGTGTGTGTGTGTGTGTATGTGTGTGTGTATGTGTATGTGTGTGTGTATATATATATATATTATTTATCAGCACAAATAAAACACACACACACACATATATATATATATATTTTCTGAGGTTTTCGCGGGTGTTAGTATGTAGGTCTCTAGTTGTTCGGGTTTTCTCCCGCGTAGAATTGGAGATGTCTTGGCGACGTTTCGACGAAGTCTCATTCGTCATCTTCAGGCGGCTTCAGACTACTTCAGGTTTGGAGTTTCCTGGAAATATATATATATATATTCGAATCCCAGTAAGGGTATGGCTAGCTGATGAGAGCTAAATAGCTTGAAATAGACTAGTCTCCCTTTATTTATTTATCAGCAAAAATACAACACACACACACACATATATATGTGTGTGTCTGTGTGTGTGTCTGTGTGTCAGTGTGTGTGTGTGTGTGTGTGTATGTATTGTATATACTATATAGCAAGATATTAATAGGTAAAGGTTCCCCTCACACATAGGTGTAGTTGTTCCCGACTCTAGAGGGCGGTGCTCATCTCTGTTTCAAAGCTGAAGATCAGCGCTATCTGAAGATGTCTCCGTGGTCATGTGGCCGGCATGACTAAACGCCAAAGACACATGAAACGCTGTTACCTTCCCACCAAAGGTGGTTCCTATTTTTCTACTTGCATTTTTTACGTGCTTTCGAACTGCTAGGTTGGCAGAACCTGGGACAAGTAAAGGGAGCTCACTCTGTTACGTGGTGCTAGGGATTCAAACTGCCGACCTTTCGATTGAGAAGCTCAGCATCTTAGCCACTGAGCCACCACGTCCTTTAAGATATTAATGCTGTAACCTTAAACCCACAATCTAAAATGATATGCAGAATATTATCAGCCTTAAACCTGTATGATTAAAGTTTATATCCAGGATCAAAAGCCCTTGATCATCCAGTCACTCATTTCTACTTCTGGTTATCCCATTTCTGAGAGTAAGATGCTTGAAGGTTCTTGAGTCTTTCTTAAATTTCTACAGGGCAAATGATCTCAAGATTTGCTTTAACCTAATTTTAGAAGCTCCTTTTTCAGCTCAGGTGACTCTTATGGCCAAGACTAGGAATATTTGTAACCTTTAGTGTAATCCCTGTTAAGGTAAGATAAGGTAACCTTTATTGTCATTGTTTTACTTTGAGCACACTGGCACGCTTTAAAAATTAAATTCTATATACATTCCATATACATGCAAACATACATACATACATACATGCATATGTATATAACATGTGTATATATGTGTGTTGTTACACATAGACACAAACACACACACACATCTTGAGACTTCACAAAGCTGATGCCACATGGAACAAAATGGTGACTGAATCTAGATGTTCTGCTTCATACACCATGGATCCTCTCCCAGAAGGTAACAAGGAGATCTTGACCTTGAGACTCAATAATCAGCTATTATTCTTCACAACTTTGGAGACACTCAATAATAGTTGCATTTCAGAGGACTATTGTGACAATCAAAGTCTCTGACATGTTTTCCCTGATCTTCCAAGTCTGATGGACCTCAATCCTCACCAGAGGTGCTATTCAGTAGGTTCCGACCAGTTCTGGAGAACCAATAGCAGAAATTTTGAGTAGTTTGGAGAACCGGGAAGCTGGCCCCTATCTATTCTCTGCCTCCTGAGTCCTAGCTGATTGGGAGGGAATGGGGATTTTGCAGTATCCTTCCCCTGGAGTGGGGAGGGAATGGGGATTTTGCAGTATTCTTCCCCTGCCATGCCCATCAAGCCATGCAAACCAAGCCATGCCATGCCTACCGAACCAGTAGTAAAAATTTTTTGAATCCCACCACTGATCTTCACCCTCCCCGTCTCTGTTCCTAAATCTGTGATACCTGGTTCCTGCCCCAGAGTGGATGCCGCATTATGTTCAAGACTGGGCTGAAGCAACTTAAGCCGGTATGGTCTTTGTAGTAGCCCTTGGAGTCAAAATAGTTGTACTTGGCGCGAACTTCAGTGGCCGTAGCGTTGGCCACTTCAAAGATGAGTTGAGGGCTGTTCGAAGACATGAGGAGAGTTGAAGAGAAAAGGATTCTGTGTTGCCATGAAATGAGGTCACCCCAAGCAAGCAATCTGTGCTAGTCTATCTTTTTTTGTTTTTGTTTTAAATTTCATAAACAATTTGCATACAGTGTATTGTCAGGGTATATCATGTACAAAAGAAAAACAAAGAGAAAACAAAATGAAATATTAACACATATACTGGTTACAATAATGAAAATATAACAGAATCATTTTGGCTCAATTTCTTCTTTATATTAGCTTATTCATAATTCTGTTAATTATATTAGCATATTTATAATTATAAACCATCTTCATATTTAATTCATATATAGCACTAATCTTTCTTCATCTAATTTCTACCTGTTATCTCTAACCATTCATAAAATCTATTCCATGTCAAGTAATATTCTGTGCCTTCTTTGTCTTTTATTTTTAAAGTCAATCTATCCATCTCTGCACAGTCAAATATTTTCCGAATTACACCTTCATCATTACCTATAGTCTAAATAACATTCCTTTCTCAGAGAGTCAAGGACATCTTGCCCTGCACCTGGAGTGGCATGACTGGGAGGCATCTCCAGTTGGGATGGTGCCTGATTGGGCCATGTGATGGAGATGTGGGTGCTAGGCAGGGGCTTGGACTTTCTTTTGGGTGGGGAAAACCCGGAAGCTTTCAGATTCGTGTTTTCTCAGATGTGCTAATATGACATCTCTAATAAAATGGAACTTTGAGGAACTTCAAGTCTCAGAGTCTTCTTGCGTTGGAGGTGTTATTTGGAACCCTGACAAGCTGTACATCTGTTCTTCTTCTGAAGAAACCTCTGGAGTCTTTGGAGCAGAGAATCCTTGTGGCTCTTCCAACTCTACAATTCCAAAAATGATGCCAGGTTTTGCAACTCTAGACTCTTAAGATGTCCATGCTGATAGGTCTGATTGCTGAAAATTTAGCAATAACGGGTCACCAAGATTCTAAGTGGGTGAATCTAGAGACAGAATTGGGGCAACACTCACATAACAACAGCTTTGCTGACAAATGGAAATTTTGTCCTCCATTGTGGCCATAAGTCTAGGACTACCCCTCTATTGACTTAATAGGTAAACTCCTACCTGAAAGAGGCAGCCAAGCCAAGCGCTTGAGGAAAAGATGTCGCCCAGCCTGGTGCTTCTGCATCGCCACGAAGACATTCAGTATTCCACTGGTAAGGGCCAATGCCCAAATGGGCAATAGGTGGGGCTGGTCCATTGCCCAGAGCTCCACCTCTCGCCATCTGTGGGTAGAAAGCCCATATGGTGAATGGATAACAATGGTCAGGCACTCCTCTGATGTGTTTTGATAGATGAAGACAAGTAGACTTGGCTTCTTCCAAAGCCCCGTTGACCATCCACCCCACCAAACCACTCAAGAGGCTTCTCGAACCTGCAGGATCATCTCCTCCGGAGTCAGCCTGTTCACCAGATCATCCACTCGTTCCTCCCAAGACAATGTGGGATCCCTGAAGGGGAAGTCCCATCCCCAGCAGAGCCCAGCCAACAGCAGCGGGGCAGCAAGGTGACAGAAAGCCATCATTTTGTCTGCAATGGAGAAAACAGCAACAGCAATAGCACTTATGTTCTGCTTCATACTGCTTTGCAGCCCTCTCTAAGCAGTTTACAGAGCCAGCCTATTGCTCCCAATAATTTGCCTCCTCATTTTACCCACCTTGGAAGGATGGAAGGCTCAGTCAACCTTGAGCCGGTGAGGATCAAACTCCTGGCAGTGAGCAGAGAGCTGAATTAGCCTGCAATACTGCATTCTAACCACGGCACCACCACGGTTCGATGCATGGTGAGTTTGTGGTGCAGAGGAACATTCCTTTGAGATGAGTTTTCATCCAGATAAGGGTGTTTTTTGTTTTGCATATCTTAGAAGTGGCTTAATGTTCCTTCTTCCAAGATGTTCTTCCTATTTCCCATTCCAGTTCCCACCCTTGTAATCCCATCTAAGAACTAACAGGTTTCTGCAGGAAACTTTACAAAACTCTACAATTTTTCCAAAGAACCTTCATCCTGGAATCAGTCTTTAATGGTTTATTGAGAAAAGCCCAAGGGAGATTCAAGAGCAGTTGCATTAATTCTGGGTAGATCAGTAAATTCTTCCACCAGATCCTTGTTCATACAATTCAAAACCAGATTTTGTTTCTCCACATCTCATAGAATTAACCACAAGATGTTTTGCTTCTCATCCAAGAAGCTTCTTCCTCTGTAGAGCTAAAGAAGCATCTTGGATGAGAAGCGAAACGTCTTAAAAGAAAAACCAGAAAATCCAGTTGACTCTTGAAAAAGCACCATTGGGTTCAACATGAATCCATAATGTAATTTGTTTTGGGCGTTGCACATTGTGTGACTATCCAGCCAATTGTCGTTTATCCCATAAGCCCTATAAACCAACCATGGCTTTGTGCAATGTAGGAACCCAACCTATGATAACTGTGATCCCTCTGGGCTTAAATGAAACTGTCAATGGCCTGATGCGATCCTTGGAGGGCTGCTAATGTGATTGCTTCCCTGCTTCGGTAGCACCTTCTGAAGAGATAGAATAGAATTCTTTATTGGCCAAGTGTGATTGGACACACAAGGAATTTGTCTTTGGTGCATAATCTCTCAGTGTACATAAAGAAGAATAGAATAGAACACATTCATCAAGAATCATAACACTTACTGATAATCATAGGTTACAAATAAGCAATCAAATTATACTAGGAAACAAAGCAATATAAATTGTAGAGATACAAGCAACATGGTTATAGTCATCAGTGGGAAGAGGAAGGTATTAGCAAGGAAGAGAAAAAGAATAGTAATACAGTCTTAGTAGGTAATATGACAGTGTTGTAGGAATTAGTTGTTTAGCAGAGTGATGGCATTCGGGGGGGGGGGAACATTTTGAAAAAGATAAGATGACGTTGAGAACACAGTGAAGATAATGATCCAAGAAACAGATAAAGTGTTTGTAAGGACAGAAGCAACACCCTCTTCTGAAGAAGGTGTTAATCTGAACCCTGGAGCAAAGAGAATGGAGTTCTGGGACATGGGGTGATTTTTAAAGAATTAGAAACGTTCTCAGGACCAACGCCTAACCAAGTCAGTGAAATCTTCTTGGGAAAGGAGATTTACATGCACGCAATGCGGTATCACATGGCTAAACAAGATAAGCATTTTCTTTAGGATTCTAGAAAGACAAAGGCCTACAAGAAAATTCCATGAAGGTGTCTAGGAAATCACAACAGGGGGCTTCTGGGCCAGACAATGAAGGTAGCTTCCCGTGACTTAATATTACTATCTATTGAGAACAATCTGAGAACATGTATGTTATTTTCCACTTTTAACAACAATACTTTTTAATTATATCTTAATGTCAGTACTTTTTAACATATTGTAAAAAATAATGTGTATTGCTGGTCTTTCACCGTAATAAAGATTTATTTACTTACTATCTATTGAGATAGATAACGGAGAGTCTTTGGCCTAGTAGGAAAGCAGGGAGCGATGAGTTCAAGTCCCGCCTTAGCCATGAAAGCCAGCTGGATGACTTTGGGCCCCTCACTCTCCCTCAACCCAGCTCACACTATAAAAAAGATGTTGAGGCTCTAGAAAAAGAGAAGAACAACCAAGATGATTAGGGGACTAAAGGCTAAAACATAAAAAGAATAATAGCTTAATGAAAAGAAGGACCAGGGAGACAGGATAGCAGTCCTCCAATATTTGAGGGGCTGCCACAGAGAGGAGGGGGTCAAGCTATTTTCCAGAGAGGGGGGGGGGTCAACTTATTTTCCAAAGCACCTGAAGATAAGGAATAATGGCTGGAAACTGACCAAGGAGAGATTCAACCTAGAAATAAGGAGGAACTTTCTGACAGTGAGAACAATCAACCCATGGAACAGAAGTTGCCTTCAGAAGTTATAGAAGCTTCATCACTTGAAACTTTCAAGAAGAGATTGGACTGCTATTTGTCAGAAGTACTGTAGGGTCTCCTGCTGGTCAGGGGGTTGGACTAGATGACCTACAAGATCCCTTCCAACTCGTTTATCTGTTACCTTCCAGGGCTGTTGTTGTGGGGAAAATAGGAGGAGGTAGTGTGTATTTACCACCTTGAATTATTTGCAAAAATAATAAAAGCAGGATATAAATAAATGCAGAAAAAAAAGAAGAAATAAAGAAAAAACAATTGCTATCTATTACTAATACTTACTGTTACTGTCCATTATTAATATCCAAAGGGTGCTTTTCAAAACGCAACTGGACTTTCTTGGGGTTTTTTTCCTTGAAAACATTTCGCTTCTCATCCAAGAAACTGGTCAGAACTGAAGAAGCTTCTTGGATGAGAAGTAAAACATTTTCAAGGAAAAAAACCAAGAAAGTGCACCTGCCTTTTGAAAAGCATCTTTGGGACAACCATGGCCTGGATGATTGAGTATCTCGATAGACATTTTTACTATTTTCTCTGACTTAGAATTTTATTTCCCAGGGTGGACTTCACTCTAAGCATTACCCATCTGCTGTGAAACTACTCACTATTTTTGAGATCAGATCTCTCCCCCAAACTGAACTGTTTCCCTACAAGCACCCTAAGCACCAAGGGGGACTCCTCCATCAAGGAAGCCATGCTGAGTCTATCAATTCATTGCTAAAACATGCCACAGTTAGTTGGTTTCACCAGTATGCACGAACTAACAAGCCATCATTTGCGGATTCCAGAGCTTGGGTTGGAATGTCAGGATTCCGAATAGCATCCAAAAGTAAATCAGAGTCCAAGGCAAAGTATTGCTCAAAGTTCCACTTTATTAGAGATGTCATGTTGGCTCATCTGGGAAAACTTGAATCTGAAAGCTTCCCAGTTTTCCCCACCTAGTTGAAAGTTCAACATCTTGCCCCAACACCCACCAGTCCATCACAAGAGCCAATCTCCCACTGCCATGCTGAAAATTCCACCCATCCTGTTCCAGTCAGGTGCAGAGGTGCAAAGACAAAATATGACCTTGGCTTTCTAAAAGGAATTTTGTTATGGCTACATAGTATGCGACTCCTTACAACCCCCCCCCCCCAATTTTCCCACAATAGAAAAAGGCATAGTAGAATAATAGAAAGTGTGGCAGGCCAAAGATTGAAAAGAAAAGATGCCTGCAGGCCTGACGTTGGGTATGGTCCACCCACGAAACCAGAACTGAAGCAACCATACCACAGATTTATGTGGCCTTGAACGGATCCTTTCCACATGGAGAACAAGATGCAAAGATTGAAAAACTAGAATCAGGAGTCTCCAACCTTGGCCACTTTAAGACCTGTGGACTCCAACTTCCAGCAAAGCTGGCTGAGGAACTCTGGGAGTTGAAGTCCACAGGTCTTAAAGTGGACCAGATGGATATTTCATGTTGATCCACGTGGTGCCTAATCCCATAAAAAGCCTTCCCAAAAGTTTAAAACAGGCCAATGTGAACTATTTGAAACGGGGGACTCTGATTTTCAGCCCCGTTGTACCCTTGCTGTTGCCCTACTGAAGGTCAAGCTTTCATCATTTTGTCTTTTATCTTGTCTTTTTATGTACACTGAGAGCCTATGCAGTAAAGACAAATTCATTGTGTGTCCAATCACACTTGGCCAATAAAGAATTCTATTCCATTCCATTCCATTCCATTCTATTCTACTCTACCCTATTCTATTCTATCAGGAGAAATCCTTTAATGATGAAAGGAAAAGTTGACTTAAGAGATGGACATATGGAAAGGTGGTATACTGTAGAAGAAAACTGTTAAAGTTGTTTCTTTTTTGTTTTAAAAAAACTGCGTAATAAAAATTATTTTTTTAAAAAAGAGATGCAAATCCTTCTCTGGGCAACCATAGGACTCTGTTAAGGTTGTGGTTTTTGTACTCATGCTTTCACACCTTCTCAGTCTAGTTTGCAGTCCTGAACGGGATCTAACTTTATGTGGTTTTGGAGTGTAACACCTGGATTACTCCCTACCTGTCACCCTCCAGAGGCAGCAGAACAAACACTTCTCAGCTAGGCAGCCAACTTTCTGGTTGGCACCAGCACTTTTTCTGGTTTGGTTTTGGGATCCCAAGGCTGGGATTGCACCCCAACCCACCCCCAACCCCAAGGAGGCTCGTTTCTCTTGAGTTCTTCTGCACTCTTCGCCAACCCAACGGTGCCAACTGGACCCGGTTTGGTGCTCTCAGGCTCACGGAAGGTAACCAAGCCAAGTTGGTTAAGGGTCACGGATGGAGAGAGGGCAAAACAGGTCACTGGTCACTCTCGCTCTCTCTCTCCTTCCCTCTCTCTTTTTCTCTGTCTTTCTCTCTCTCTTTTCTCTCTCTCCCCCTCTCTTTTTCTTTCTCCCTCTCTCTTTCTCCCTCTCTCTCTCTTTCCCTCCCTCCCCCTCCCTCTCCTCATCTTTTTCTCTCTTTCTCCCTCTCCCCCCTCCCCCCTCTCTCTAGCCCTCTCTCTTTCCCTCCCTCTCTCGTTCTCTCTCCCTCTCTATCACTTTCTCTCTCTCTCTCTTCCTTTCTCTTTCTCTCCCTCACTTTCTCCCCTCTCTCTCTTTCTTTCTCTCTTTCTTTCTTTCTCTCTCCCCTCTCTTTTTCTCTTTCTCCCTCCCCCACTCCCTCTTTCTTTCTCTCTCTCCACCCCTCTCTCTTTCCCTCCCTCCCTCTCCCCCCTCTCTCTTTCTCTCTCCCTCTCTCTTTCTCTCTCTCCCTCTTCCTCTCCCTCACACTCTCTCCCCCCCACTCACTCTCTCTTTCTCTTTCTTTCTTTCTTTCTTTCTCTCTCCCTCTCTTTCTCTCTGTCTCCCCCCCCTCTGTTTCTCTCCCTTTTTCTCGCTCTCCCCACCTTTCCCCCTTACCTTCTCTCGCGATCCCTCCGTCCAGCCGCTTCTGCACCCGGCTGAGTCTGGCCGCATCAGTTGCAAGCACAGGGTTGTTGCGCAACGGCGATCACGAAACAGGCTCCCCGCCTCTGTAGCCCGGAGGCTTGCGGGTGGAGGGGCGGGGGAAGCTGAGCACCGCAGACAGGCCCCGATCTGGTGCGCGAAACAAGATCTCCTTCCCGGCTGACTCTATGCTTACCAAGCTTTAGCAGCCCAACAGAAGGCAGGTCCCTTCCAACTCTGCCAATCTCTTAATCTTTCCTTCCTCAGCAACTTCTGGGCCTCTCTCGCTTCGGCACACCAGGGAGGGGGGGAGGAAGGGAGGAAGGGCGGGCGTTAGAGACGGAGGCGGGGTGTCCCGTCCCCACCCACCCCCGCTCCGACGAGCCGAGCCAAGTTGCAGGCGAAGCCGCTGGACCGTCTTCCTCAGTGGCCACCGAACTGCTCTTCCTGGCTTGTCCGCTAGAGGGCAAAGACCGGCTCACTCCCCAGCCAGATGCCCGCCGCGTGCATCCTTCAGCCCGCATCTCGGACAGGTGAGAAGAGGTAAAGTTGCTCAGCCCCAGGCAAGCGGGAAGGGACGCGACGGCCAGCTCAGCGTCACAGGCCCAGCCGTGCAGTGTTCCTGAGGTGAGGTAAAAGGTTTTTTTTGCCCCACCTCTTTAAAAAAAACAATATAGGAATAACACTACTACTACTACTACTACTACTACTACTACTACTACTACTACTACTACTAATAATAATAATAATAATAATAATAATAATAATAATAATAATAATCCAGAAAGTCATGGGAACATAGAGTGGAAAACATTATCGAAAATGAGAAGATGAAGATCTTGTGGGACTTTCGAATACAAATGGATCATCATTTGGAGTACAACACGCCAGATATCACGGTTGTAGAGGGCCGAAGTGTACAGTTTATTGATATCGCTGTTCCAGGAGATGCCAGAGTCAAAGAAAAAGAACTAGAAAAAATAATGAAATATCGCGACCTGGCCATCGAAACTACACGACTATGGGTGAATCATGTAACAGTGACACCCATTGTCATCGGGGCACTTGGCACCATGTCCAAGAATTTTATAAGATACATCAACAAATTGCAGCTTCCTGCAATAACACCAGCAGAGCTGCAAAAAAACTGCGCTACTCGGAACATCTTATATTTTAAGAAGGAACTTGGTTGATACCTAGGACGCTGGCAGCAACTTGTATTTACCACTAGCACCAGTCAATGGTATTTGTGATGCATTTTTGAATGTTCAGTTGGCTGAGTTTCATGTTTAATGAATAAAGTACAATAACAATAATAACAACAACAATAATTAGTTGATACCTAGGACGCTGGCATCACTAGTCAATAGTATTTGCCTAGGTCCTTGGTTAGGTCTCAAGCTGTTGAGCTACCAACCAGCCCCAAAGGTTGTGAATCTCACCAAAGATTAACCAGTAATAATAATCGCTCCAATAATTGTAATTGGAGCCCTTGGAGCAATACCTAAAGGGACACCTTGCTATTTGGAAATTCTAAATTTATCGGACTTGAACATTCTGACTCTACAAAAAACCACCCTACTTGAAACAACTTATATCTTCCGACATTATCTTAACAGTTCCTAGGTCCTTGGTTAGGATTCGAGCTGTTGAGCTACCAACCAGCCCCAAAGGCTGTGAATCTCACCAAAGATTAACCAGTAATAACAACAACAACCCAATTATCAATCATCATAACCCAATAATAATAATCAAATAATAACAATAACAATAAATCCAATCAAAATAATAACCCAATGTGGGGTTCTTTAAGTGGCTTCAGCCAAGCCCTGCCATCTCCTGAGGCTTCTCCTGAGCAGACATGGGTGGTGAAATAACGGCAGGGTTCCTGTTGTGTTGTAAGATGGTGCATTGGCAAAAGGGAACTCTGCTCTCCTGGAAACTGGTTTTTCTGAAAAACTGCTGCATAGCTGCCTTCAGCAGATTGTTTTGCCTTCCAGACCTCAAGGCAAGCCTGAGAAATCAAACCGGGTAGGCCAGTCCCTCGGCTTCTGGTGGTTTCTGGAAGCCTTCCGAGCTCTTACCCTGAGACCCACCCTGGAAAAGAAGCAGGCATGAGGCACAGTAATGCAACGGTGTCTTCCATGAGAACGTTGTGGAGAATGGCCTCCCTAAAAGCTTTCCCCCTGCGGCTCCATTTTCAAAACCACCCGGCCTTTCCATCCGTTGGCTCTGACACCACAAATTTTGCTCCTGTTCGACTGGTTTTGGCAACTGACATGGCTGTTCAGGCAAAAAAATACAATATAGGTAATCCTCGACTTAGGAGCTGAGGTGGCGCAGTGGTTAGAGTGCAGAACTGCAGCCACTTCAGCTGACTGCTAGCTGCAGTTCGGCTGTTCAGATCTCACCGGCTCAGGGTTGACTCAGCCTTCCATCCTTCCGAGGTGGGTAAAATGAGGACCCAGATTGTTGGGGGCAATATGGTGACTCTGTAAACCGCTTAGAGGGGGCTGAAAGCCCTATGAAGCGGTATATAAGTCTAACTGCTATTGCTATCACCACAATTGACCCTGAAATTTCTGTGGTTCAGTGAGACATTGGTGAAGCGAGTGTTTCCCCGTTTTACAACCTTTCTTGCCCCAGGTGTTAAAGTGAATGGCTGAGGTTGTTAAGTGAGTAACATGGTTGTGAAGCAAATCTGATTGCCCCGTTGACTTTGCTGGTCAGAAGGTTGCAAAAAGTGACCGTATGACCCCGGGACATTGCAACTGTCATAAATAAGAGTCAGTGGCCAAGCGTCCAGATTTTAATCATGTGATCATGGGAACTCTGCAATGTGTGAAAAATGTCACTTTTTTCAGTGCTGTTGCAACTTCGAACAGTCATTAAGTGAACGCTTATAAGTCAAAGGCTACCTGTAGTGGCTACATTGGATGGTCATCACTTGATGTCCCCAGGGCACACAGAGGGGGCTACGTAAGCTCTGTCCGGGCTTCTGTGACACAGGAAGTAGGGGGCTTCAATGGAGATGCTGATATCATTTGCAGCCATTGTCCCTCTGGCTCTCCTACCACGATGCGTTGGGAGAGCTTTCGTGCACGTGGTTTTCTCTCCAACTCCTGGTCACATCTGTCCTGGTTTTGACCCTGTGTTCTGACCTAGGCTTCCCAAGAGCATGAAGTCCCAACAAAAAAAAACCCCTTTCATTAATTGACTGTGAATTCTGCTCATTCATATCCAGCAAAGTCCTTCAAGGGAGGATTTACAGTCATAGACCTTATCTGGCTTGGAGAGCTGCCAGGCCGATATCTGCAGAACTTGGTAAGGAGTCTGAGAGAGTCACAAACCAATTAAGCAAACTAATGGTCTCCTGCAAACTCCACTCCCTTTTCGTCCTCTTTTATTTCCTCTGAGATCATTCATTGTCCATCTGTGGCCTTACAGCCAAGTTGACCTCTGTTCCTTAGCTGTTCTCTTCGTCTAGCAACTCTGCACATGCGCACACTGGGAACAGGCTCCAGCTACTCTTCTGCCTCACTGATGTCTGCCTCTGAAGGTAGCTGATAACTGGCATATGGCTCTTGCTCCCTCTCTGCCTTGTAGAAATCCTTGTACACAGGGACCAGACATAATGCTTATCTCCTTTGAAAGGCATTTCTTCTTAAAATCTGATACAATCTTAAGTCGGACTGGATTCTGGGAATTGAAGTCCACAAGTCTTAAAGTTGCCAAGGTTGGACACCCCTGGCCTAGCCATGCTGACTGGAAAATTCGCGGAGTTGAAATTCGCCCATCTTAAATTTTGAAAATCGCTGATATGATAAAAATATCCAGAATTTATCCTGCAGCTGTCACCCCACCTCTCCAACCCTTCTCCAAATTTAGCAAGAGGGAGGTAAGCTTCTTTTTATATGTTCTGTTGCTTTTCCATCGTTGATGGTTGCAGGCTACTGTATTTTTTGGACTATAAGATGCACCAGTGTATAAGACACATCAAGATTTCAAAGAGGTAAGTAAGAAAAAAAAGTTTTTGTCCTCCTCGGTCCCCAGGAACACTCTGCAGGATTCAGCAGGGCTGGTAGGGGAGGCAAAAACACCCCCATTTTTGCAAAAAGTGGGCAAAAAATGGAAGCATTTTTGCCTTCCCCCAGCTCTGTTGAACCCTGCAGAGTACTGCTGGTGGCTGGGGGAAGGCAAAAACACCTCTGTTTTTGTGAAAAACGACATGTTTTTCACAAAAATGGGGTGTAGGGGTGGGGCATCAGGAGCCCAAAAATGGCTGTATTTGGTGTATAAGATGCACCAACATTTCTGTGCTCTTTTTTGGGGGGGGGGGAAAGGTGAGTCTTATACTTCTAAAAATACGGTATTTCTGCTGATCACCAGCTGCCAACAGTTTGGCAGATCGAATCTCACGAGGTTCAAGGTTGACTCAGTCTTCCATCCTTCCAAAGTGGGCAAAATGAGGACCCAGATTGTTGGGGGGGGGCAAGAGGCTGATTCTGTAAACAGCTTAGAGCGGGCAGTAAAGCACTGTGACGCGGTATATAAGTCTAATTGCTATTGTTGTTTATGCTTGCAGAATCATAAGGGAGTATAATAAGGGACTAATGAGGCAAATCGTTCAACACAAGCAAATGTTTTTCATGGTGTCCGTAAAAGAGAAAATAATGCAGGTAGACTTCAATTTACAACCATTTGTTTAGCAAGCAAAGTTACAATGGCATTGGAAAAAAGGCACTGACAAGAGTGACTTATGACCGTTCCTCACACCTATGACCATGGTGTCATCCCAGGGTCATATGATTGCCATTTGTTACCCTCCCAACCATCTTCCTGCAAGGAAAGTCAGTGGGGGAAGCTGGATTCACTTCGTGACTGCATGATTCACTTGACAAATGCAGTGGTTCACTTAACATGATGAAAAATGTCGTAAAATTCGGCGTGACTCACTTAACAAATGCCTTGCTTAGAAAGGGAAGTTCTGTTTCCAATTGTGGTCGTAAGCCAAGGACTAACTGTAGATACAGGTCTTCATGATTACATAAACATTTCCATTTGGTTTTCTCTGTGGAAATATGGAAGTTGTTTCCCCTTGAATTTTCTGGGATATTTTTCCCCTTTCCTGTCCAGCCTTCAATCCTGGCTCCTTATCCACGCAGTAAGGGCTCCAATCAGCTTTTCTGACATCAGCCAAGGTTTATGAGTAGTTCACCCAAGATGTTTTTTGATGTCTTTTTTTCCTTCCATTCCTTTCCCTTCCCTTGAGTTAGTCCCAAGGACACACAAAGATATGTATGAAAAGGCAGACCGCTCTTTTATTTGATTCCTTTTTACAGTTTTTAAAAAAAACATATTGTAGATAAAATACTTGATTTTTAAAAGGGTCCCAATTGTCTAAGAGTTCTAAACCATAATATGGTAATCTCAGTATTATTATTATTTTAAAAAATTGAAAATTGTATTTGTAATTAAACTTTTGCATAAGAGGTTTCATGAGCTCAGCAATTATATGTAAACAAACGGCTCCAAGAGAGCAATGATGCAGATATAATATGCTAGAAAATTGGTAGCTAATTTGCATATAGGTAGTCCTCAACTTACAACCATTCGTATAGCCAGGGGTGGGCTGCTGGGGATTTGCACAGGTTCGGTGATCCTCTAGCTAGGATTCTGCCCAGTTCGGTGAACCCCCAAATGCCACCACAGGCTGGCCACATCCACCCCTCCCCTCCTACTCCGCCCTGCCCCTCCCTTCCCAGGAGCCTCCACGTGGCCTGTTCATCATGCCAGGTAAGTGCAGGGCCCACATGGAGGCTCGGAGAGGGGGAAAATGGAGGGGGAAGCAGTTTTTGCCCTCCTGGAGGCTCAAGGAAAGCTTCCAGAGCCTGGGGAGGGCAAAAAAGGCCGCCGCCCCGCACCATGGTGCAGGAGGCCAGCTAGGCCACGCCTACCCAGCAATGGGGCAGCGAAGCCGTTGCTGCAATTTTTGAAGCTCACCCCTGTGCATAACCGCCATTTGTTGTAACCATGGGACTGAAAAAAGTGACACTTATGACCGTTGCAGCATCTCCATAGTTGCAAGATTAAAATTCAGATCTTGCAACTGTGATCTGAATTTCATAGTTTCAGACGAAAAGGCATGGATTTTATAATGGCGGCATCAGCCTGTGATCACCATTTGCAACCTTCACAGCTGACGTTTGACTAGCAAGGTCAACGGGGGAAGTCAGATTTACTTAAAGACCACATGATTCGCTGAACAACTTCAGCGATCCACTTAACAAGGGTGGCGGAAAAGGTCACTTAATGACTGCCTTGCTGAGCAACAGAAATTCTTGTCCTAATTGTGGTCGTATGTTGAGGACTACCTATACCTGTTTCCCCTGAGAATCATAGACATGCAGGTCTAACAGAAACACCTGCATTGAGCAGAGACACACATACAAACACACTCCCACAGAGTTTCCTGGTTTGTCAAGTTGCCATTTCTTGGAATTCCTGAATTCCGGTGCTAAAAGGTACAGCTGTCTGAGATCCTAGTGACTAGTGCACATGGTTCACTCTTGGAGATGTTCAGAAGAAGGAATGGTGGGGAGACAAGGAATGTCATTGCCAATGTCAACTCCCAAATACCTTTTATCACTCAAATACCTGTTATCAATCGAGTGTTACAGTTTTGTGCCTAGTCTTTCTACTTAAATCAAGGATCGGTACCATATTTTTGGGAGTATAAGACACACTCCCTCCCCCTATAAAAGAGGGTGAAAATTTGGGTGTGTCTTATACACTGAATGTAGCCCCACCCACACCCTGGCCCCACCCTCCCAGCAATTTGCCACCTAGAAGCAAACAGCAAATACTCTGTTTCAGTTTCAGCTTCAGCACAGCCTGATTAAGCACAAGCAACTGATTGTTGGTTGGATCGGCCTCCCGACCATTAGCTGTTTCAGGCTGCAGGGATTGCCATTGCCTATTGCTGCCTCCGCGTGCCCTATTTTGGGCCTCTGCACCTCATTTTTGGCTTCTGCATGCTCCATTTTTGGCCTCCACGTGCCCCATTTTCCACCCATTCCAATCCCTGCCGCCTGGAACGGGCGGGAAATGGGGTGCATGGAGGCCGAAAATGGGGCCTGCGGAGGCTAAAAACAAGATGTGGAGACTGAAAATGGGGCGTGCAGAGGCGGCTAAAGGCAATGGCAATCCCTGCAGCCTGAAACAGCTGATCGGAGGCCTATCCAACCATATCAGCTGCTTGTGCTAATCAGGCTCTGCTGAAACTGAAACGGGCTATTTTCTGTTTGCTGCAAGGAGGCAAATTGCTGGGAGGCAGAAGCAGATTTTTTTTCTTGTTTTCCTCCCCAAAAGCTAGGTGCGTCTTATACTTCGGAGCATCTTATATTCCAAAAATATGGTAACTCTCATTCAGCCACCAAACTTATTTCTGACCCCTTCCAGAGCAGCCTAAAGCCACACTGCTTTCTTTGGGCAACAAATATTATACAAAGGGTAGGATCATTTACAGTCTAATTCTGTATTTCTCAACCTGTATTCCTCGACAACTTTAAGATGCATGGACTTCAACTCCCAGAATTCCTCAGCCAGCTTAGAATTCTGGGAGTTGAAGTCATCCAGATTTTTCAAAGTTGATAAGGTTGAGAGATTCAGGCTTAATTGTTCCCCCCCCCCCCCGCCATGAAAGCAACAAAAAAGCAACACCTTCCAGATCTCCTGTGAAATTTCCACAATGGACTCTGTGCCGTGCAGATTTTTTAAAGAAAAAAATCTACCTAGAAGAAATTTAGTTCATGCAAGGACTTGCAATCATCCACCAATTTTGTGTAAGCCAGGAGACCATCGGAAGGGGGTCTCCTCTCCTTCTGTCATGTGACAGATCACAGCATCCCCCCTTGCTCTTCTCTGAAGTCCACTGGACGGATCATCATGGTGCTTGTTTTGAGGCTGTGTCCGGGTCCTTTCCAGTAGTGCCACTTCATGCCATTGTATCTGATTGTGGCAGGATTGGGAGGGTAATAGATGCCATTCAGGTTAGAAGGTCCACAAGCATCAAACCACCAACCTGAAGGAGGCAGAGAAAGGGGAAAAGGAGAAAAGAAAAATATTTAGAACTGGTGCGTTGCCCGGGTATTTATTTATAGGGAGAAAATGTCCGGACTAAACGAAATTTCTAATGTTGGATTTCCCCCCTTACCAGACGGAGCCCCTTTGTCAGGGGTGGGTTTCTCGCCCCGTTCCAACCGGATCGGTTGGAACGAGGCCGGTGGCGTCCTCGCACACGCACGTGGCGTCCTCGCACACGCACGCAGCATGCGCGTGCACATGCGCAGCACGCGCATGCGTACTAGCATCTGCGCGATGCTCCAGCTGCTCCTGGAGGATCGCGCAGGCGTTCTGCACAGGCGTGGAAAGCGCAAAATTCGAAAAAACCGGGTAAGGAGCGGGTGCGGGTGTGCGGGCGGGCGCGGGCGCGGGGCTTCGCCGTTCCCGGAAGTTACTTACTTCCGGGTTCGGCGACCAACCGGATCGCAGGGACCGGTGCGAACCGGTCGAAACCCACCCCTGCCCTTTGTGGAATACTGTGAAGACATTACCATGGCAACTCCACTGTGCTGCACAGTAGAAGCCATTTTATGGCCCTACTTTAGAAGCCATTTTAAAACACAACAGGCTGTATCGTAACAGAACACACATCCCGAGGGGTCTTAGGTGTGTCTTACACCCATAATATTTGTTTTCAGAGAGTAAGTCATATGTGTACCACACACATTTTTAGAAGAAGAAGAAGAAGGAGGAGGAGGAGGAGGAGGAGGAGGAGGAGGTGGTGGTGGTGGTGGTGGTGATGGTGATGATTTGGCCCAAACATCAAAAGAGGTTGCTCTTTCAACTTTCTAAGAAAAGTTTGCAGAATAGTTTGGATTAAGCAAGTCTTGAATCACATCATTGGTTTCTCTCATTGAACCTCTTTCTGTAGGTTTAGGAAATGTAGGTTGATGGACAAGTGTTTTGGGGTGCCCCAGACTTCCCCAACCCAGACAATTCTTTCGTATGTGAGACTACAACTGCCCCAATTCCCAGACATCACCGAAGGTGGGAAGACTGGTCTATCTAGCATGGGAAATTCCATATTGGTTTTCACCACCCCCCCTCAACCCCTCCCAGGAGTCCCCATGCGGCCCATTTGGGATGCCAGGTAAGTACAGGGTCTGTGTGGGGAGGGCAAAAAACGGACCTCCCAGAAGTTCCAGAAGTTCCTTTTCCAGCCTCTGGAGAACCCCCAGAGTCCAGCGGAAGCAGTTTTTGCCCTTCTGGAGGCTCCAGAAAAGCCTCTGGAGCCTCTGGAGGGTGAAAACACCCACCCTCTACTGTGGTGCAGGAGGACGACTAGGCCATGCCCATCATGGCCACACCCACCCAGCTACCGGGCAGAGAACCCCCTTGCTAAAATTTTTGAACCCCATCCTTGGGCAGGCACCATTTTTTTTTTTTACTGATCGTCCTGCTTGGCTACTTCTCAGAATGATGGTCCTATAGAAGGAGTGTGTCCCGCTCCCCCCCTCATTACCTCCACCTGCCATCTGGGCACACTTGCATGCGCATCGATCATTGTCAGCGTCCTTGGTGCTGAAGTCAGTTCCCGAGAGGCTGAGGCTGCTGGTGTGTCCAGCCGTCCCACTGTATCTCCTCACATAAAGTCTGCCCGAAGGGAGAGCAAAGAAGCTACCGTCAACCGTAAGTCACAATTTGATCATAAAGATACTGGACTTGCAATCTTTTATTTAATAACCATTCAACTTCATCACTGAAAAAGTGACTTATGACCTTTGTTCAGACTTACGACCACTGCAGCATCCCCATGGTTGTGTGATTAAAATTCGGAAGCTTGGCAACTCACATTTACGACATTTGCAGCGGGGTGATGTGATCATCTTTTGCAAACTTCTGACAAGAAAAGTCAGTAGTGGCTCAGTGGTTAGAGTGCAGTGCTGTAGGCTCCTTCTGCTGATCACCTGCTGCCAGCAGTTTGGCAGATCGAATCTCACCAGGCTCAAGGTTGACCCAGCTTTCCATCCTTCTGAGGTCGGTAAACTGAGGACCCAGACTGTTGCAGTGGTTAGAATGCAGTACTGAAGGCTAACTCACTGCTCACTGCCAGGAGTTCGATCCTGATGGACTCAAGGTTGACTCAGCCTTCTATCCTTCCGAGGGTGGTAAAATGAGTTGGGGGCAAGAGGCTGACTCTGTAAACCGCTTAGAGAGGGCTGTAAAGCACTATGAAGCAATATATACCGTATTTTTTGGAGTTTAAGATGCACCTTTTTCACCCCCTAAAAGAGCATGGAAATGTTGATGCATCTTATACACCTAATGCAGCCATTTTTGGCCTCCCGAAACCCAGCCCCTGCACCCCATTTTTGCAAAAAATGGGTGAGAAACAGGCTGTTTTTGCCTCTCCCCCAGCCCCCAACAGCACTCTGTAGGCTTCAGCATGGCTGGGGGAAGGCAAAAATGCTCCCGTTTTTGTGAAAAACACCCCATTTCCACCTGTTTTTTTTGTAAAAACAGGATATTTTTGCCTCCCCCCAGCCCTGCTGAAACCTGCAGAGTAATCCTGGGGGCCCGGGGAGGACAAAAACTCTTTTTTTCTTACTTACCTCATGTAAAGCTTACTGCGTCGGTGGGTCTTAGAGTCCGAAAAATACGGTAAGTCTAAGTGCTATTGCTAGTGCTAAAATTAATGGGGAAGCCGGATTCACTTAACAACCAGGTTACTAACTTAACAACTGCAGTGCTTCATTGAACAACTGTGGCGAGAAAGGTCATAACACGGCCTCACTTAAACTCACTTAACAACTGTCCTGCTTATCAATCAAAATTTTGGGCTCAGTTATGGTCATAAGTTAAGGACAGTCTGTATTTGCTTTGCTTGTATAGGAATTAGTAGACATTGAATGAAACCAAGTGAAAGAGTGAAAGAACTGCCTGAATGGTTAATCCAGTTGAATGGGCAAATGAGATGCCCCTTGAAAAATATAATGTGAGGTACCCATTAGGGGCAAGAAAGCTGCTCTCTTAGGTGGGCTTTTTAAAAAGGAGAGGCCTACCCTGATTTAAGTTGTGTTTTAATTTCTGCCAGAGGTGTAGGAGTGATTTCTTGTTCCTGATGAGCTGAAAGCCATAAGACCAGAGACAGGCAGTTCTGCAGGAGGTCCAGTCCAGTTGGAGGGAGATTAGAATTTCATTTTATTTTAGAAAATTCCTAGGTGAGATCCTGGCTCAAGGAGCTGCCACTGAAATCAACCTGTAAAGCCGTGTTGCTCAACCTTGGCAACTTTAGAATGGGTGAACTTCAACTCCCAGAATACATCCCGGCTGGGGAATTCTGGGAATTGAAGTCCACACATCGCAAAGCTATGAAGGCTGAGTAACACTGCTCTAGAGAGACAGCTGTTCATTTTTTCTCCTCCCCCGCGTCTTCTCTTGTGCAGTTGGGCTCTGCCAATCTTCCCCAATGCAACACACTTCCCCTGGCATGAGAGATTGCAACTGTCCCAACTCCCAGCCAGCATTGAGGGTACAGGCAGTGGTGGAGTTCAATTTTTTTTACTACCAGCTCTGTGGTCGTGGCTTGGTGGGCATAGCAGGGGAAGGATACTTTAAAAATTCATTCCCTCCCCACTCCAGGGGAAGGTTACTGCGCCCATTCCCTCTGCACTCCAGGGGAAGCATACTGCAAAATCCGCATTCCCTCTCGATCAGCTGGGGCTTGAGAGGCAGAGAATCGATGGGGGCGGGGCCAGTCAGAGGTGGTATTTACTGGTTCTCCGAACTACTCAAAATTTCCACTACTGGTTCTCCAGAAGTGGTCAGAACCTGCTGAATTCCACCTCTGGCACCAGGTTGGGAAATATTGTTCTATCTAGCATGGGAAATTCCATGTTGGTTTCCACCCAGGTTAGTAGATGGAATAACAGTGAGAAGGTCTGGAACTCAAGCTTCAAAAAACTTCTCAACTGCTATCTGAGTTTGAGGCACACACCCCTGTAGAAACCAAGAGAGAGGGGGAAGGAAGGGAGAGGGGGGGGGAGAGAGGGAGAGCTCAGCAACCTGTTTCGCCCCCTCTCCATCCGCGACCCTTAACCAACTTGGCTTGGTTACTTTTCTTATGCTGGAGAGCACCCAGATTGAAATTGGGCAAGGGTTGGAAACAGTGCTCACAATCATCAGAGTGCTCCCAATCAAGAACACACACACCCCCGCCCTGGGACAGACATAAAACCGTACAGAGATTGTGAAAATTACACTTGGCCCAAATCTTACAGGATCACCAAATGATCTTCCTATATGAGAATTGGAGTGCAGCTGTCCCAGTATGGCAATCAACTCCCAGAATTCTCAGCCTTGGGGAATTTTAGGAGTGGAAGATCACCCATCTGTTAGGGCATGATTCCAGGTTCTGGTTTATTCAACGAACAGCTTAAGCCCGTATTTCTCAACCTTGGCCACTTGAAGATGTCCGGACTTCAACTCCCAGAATTCCCCAGCCAGCGGGTATTCTGGGAGTTGAAGTCCGGACATCTTCAAGTGGCCAAGGTTGAGAAACACGGGCTTAAGCAAAGCCCACAGATGTTCCATGAAAAAACTCACCGATAGTTCTGCTCCTCGGAGCCCACTTGGAAATGCTCAAAGGCGGAATAAGCCTCGTTGTTTTCCCAGTCTTGGAGCATGATGCGGAGGGAGTAGCGGTTCTGTGCAGTGAGCAAGTGGATGAAGTGGTTACCCAACCAATATTCTCCAGGCGGGGAGCCAAAACCCTGTCAGAAAGTGTGAGAAGACATTGGGAAAAAAGTCTGGTACAAAATATTTGTTTGTTTGTTAAATTTATTTGCCACCTGCCTCACTGTGGGGCAACTCTAGGCAGCTTACGATGATAAAAAGGAAGAGAAATGAAAGGAATACAGGTAGTCCTCGACTTACAACAGTTCATTTAGCAACCGTTTAAAGTTACGACGTTAAAAAAGTGACATGGCTGTTTTTCACACTTCCAACTGCTGCAACATCCCCATGGTTATGGGATCAAAATTCGGAAGCTTGGCAACTGACTCATATTTATGACCCTGGGGTCATTTGCAACCTTCTGACAAGCAAAGTTAGTCGGGGAGGCAGATTCACTTAACAACCATGTTACTAACTTAGCAACTGCAGTAATTCACTTAACAGCTATGGCAAGAAGTGTTATAAAATGGGCCAAAGCTCCCTTAACATAATGTTTCACTTAGCAATTGAAATGTTGGGCTCGATTATGGTCGTAAGTCGAGGACTACCTGTAGAAGTAAAATAATAGAACAATAAAATAATCAATGACAAAGGCACAGAATGAGAATAATACATCAATATGTTAAGCAGAGGCAAATCTAGACAGCATACTAAAAAGCAGAGACATCACCCTGCCAACAAAAGTGCATATAGCCAAGGCTCTGGTTTTCCCAGTTGCAATGTATGGCTGTAAAAGTTGGACCATAAGGAAGGCTGAGCGCCAAAGAATTGAGACCTTTGAACTCTGGTGCTGGAGGAGACTCCTGTGAGTCCCTTGGACTGCAAGGCGATCAAACCGGTCAGTCCTAGAGGAGATCAACCCTGACTGCTCTTTGGAAGGCCAGAACCTGAAGATGAAACTCAAATACTTTGGCCACCTAATGAGAGGGAAGGACTTACTGGAGAAGAGCCTCATGCTGGGAAAGATTGAGGGCAAAAGAAGAATGGGACAACAGAGAATGAGGTGGCTGGATGGAGTCACTGAAGCAGGAGGCGTGAGCTTAAATGGACTCCAGAGGATGGTAGAGGACAGGAAGGTCTGGAGAAACGTTGTCTATGGGGTCGCGATGGGTCAGACACAACTTTGCAACAACAACAACAACAACGACAACAAATGTTAAGCAGAAAGGTGGGTAGATTGACAGCAGAGAGCAAGGGTGGGGAGGTGGAGTCTGCCATCAATGTAGCAGCCACCTCAATTATATTTAGTGCAGCCTTCACTGGAATAAGGAGCTGGTTGGTTTCCAGATGTTTCTGGATGGGTTTGCCAGACAACATGATTAAAGGTAAGAGATGCTGAAAGTTGGAGTCTGCAAGATCTCAGTGCCACAAGCTCTCCATGTATGAGCTAAAAAAAAGCCTGGTAGCTTTTTTTAATTATATATTTTTTATTTTTAAATATACATCCATATTGTGTGTGGACAGTGTTGATTTTGGTTGTCATTCATATTAATCCAAATTACAACAATATTGGTAATCTTTATCACATTTATCAAACAAGTGATCCTCATAATATTATTTAAATAAAAAAAGAAAAAGAAAAAATGCCTAACATCTGTAAACCTCTAATCTTCCTATCTATTATTTTTGTTTATTGTATTAAAATATACTTTCTAATATTTCCCCTATCTAATTTTATTTCTGCCTCTATCAGCTTACAACAAGCTCCCTTAATGTTTAAAAGGCAATTCTTTCTATCCGTCATCTCTTATCCTCATTGGTGCTTCAATTTCTATCCATTTTTTACTCACCTCCCACACTCCTCATCTTCATACCTATCTTTCTTGTTCAGTATAATCCTTTCTCCCAGTACTGGAAAAAAGCCTGGTGGCTTAAGTGCCACCCTAGAACTAGCCTGGCTCAGAGTCGCAAAAGCTTTGATGAAGAAAACACCTGGCAAACCTTGCAGAAGCTGAACAAAAGCCCAGCACTTGCTGTGACTGAGGTCTCTTCCTACTGATTGCAGTAGAAGTTCAAATGATGGATTCTTCTGCTTGCGCATAGAAAATAGGAAGAATGCTTCTTGCTCAATCTTCTCCGGGTCATCTCATTTTCAATGTGCAAAATAACCCAATCAGAATAGAGTCGGAAGGGACCTTGGAGCAGTGGTGGATTCCTACTGGTTCAGCCTGAACCAGCTGAACTGATAGTGGTTTGGTGGCCTGGGTCGCTGGAACCGACAGCGACCCAGGCCTGCCACACCCCCGAACCAGTTCTCCCGGCGGCACCATATGTGCCGCCATCTTGTTTTTTTGCTTCTGCGCATGCACAGAACAGTTTTTATTGCGAAGGGCACACGAGTAAACCAGCAGTAGTGCCTGCTGGAACCCACCCCTGCCTTGGAGGTCTTCTTGTCCAACCCTCTGCTCAAGCAGGAGACGCTATACCATTCCAGACAAGTGACTGTCCAATCTCTTCTTAAAAGTCTCCACTGATGGAGCACCCACAACTTCTGAAGGCAAGCTGTTCCACTGGTTAATTGTCCTCACTGTTAGGAAGTTTCTCCTTAGTTCAAGGTAGCTTCTCACCTTGATTAATTTCCATCCATTGTTTCTTCCATCTGGATCCAATTCATTCTGAATTCTTCCGCCACGTTAAGTCAGAGAGACTTATATCAATTCTTACCTGTTTATATTCCTTCCAGGTGCGTTGGAAATCCACAGAACCATCTTTCCGGTGCTGGATAATGGTCCATCCTCCTCCACTGGTCTCCATGTCACACAGTACCTGGAAGAATGGCAGAACATCAATGGAAGAGCAGTTTCCCCAAATTATGACGAACAACTGGTTGAGCACATGGAAAACTCCAGTATCAGTTTTCTTCCAGATTTAATTTTTAAAAAGATTTCTGAGTGGGAGATTTTAGTCTTCAAATTCAAACTACAATCTCCTTTTTCCTTTCAATTGACTAAGTTATGTGCTTTAGTAAGGTAAAGGTAAAGGTCCCCCTTGCACATATGTGCTAGTTGTTCCCAACTCTAGGGGGCAGTGCTCATTTCCATTTCAAAGCCGAAGAGCCAGCGTTCTCCGAAGATATCTCCATGGTCATGTAGTTGGTATGACTCAACACCGAAGGCGCACGGAACGCTGTTACCTTCCCACCAAAGGTAGTTCCTATTTTTCTATTTGCATTTTTTACGTGTTTTCAAACTGCTATGTTGGCAGAAGCTGGGACAAGTAACGCGAGTTCACTCTGTTACATGATGCTAGGGATTCGAACTGCTGACGTTTCTGATCGACAAGCTCAGCATCTTAGCCACTGAGCCACTGCATCCCCTCGTAGCTCTTAGTAGTAGTGCCCAAATTATGAAATTTCTTTCTTCTAGACATCAGATGAAACCTATTTCTTATACCAATTATATAATTGTTCATTGGCTTGTTTTGCCTAATACGGCTTTATATAATGAGTGGATCTATACATTATCTAAAACTTAAATATGATGTTTACACTTAATGGTTGTAAGTAAAGCAACATAAACTATGGACCAAATTAAATCATGGTTTATGCCTGGTTTCATTCTTCACATAAAGCCAAAATTAAACAGGCCACATTGTGCCTTCATGTGGGTGCAGCCTTTGTAACTTAGCTTTATATGTAGACCTCAATTTATGACTGTAGCTGGGATCAGGATATCTGTTGCTAAGTAAGGCAATTGTTAAGTGAATGGTGACAAATTTTGCAATTTTTTTTGCCATGGTTGGTAAGTGAATCACTACTTGTTAAGTGAATCAGGTGATTGTTAGGTGAATCCAGCTTATCCCATTGACTTTGCTTGCCAAAAGATTGCAAGGGGTGATCACATGACCTCAGGACATTGCAACTGATGTAAGTCCATGTCAGTTTCCAAGTGCCTGAACTTTGATCACATGACCATTGGAATGCTGGGATGCTCGTAAGCGCAAGGACCATTCGGGAGCCACTTTTTTCAGCGCTGTTATAACTTTGAATGGTTGGTAAACAAAGGTTGTTAAGTCACGGACTACCTGTGCAAAGTTTCAACCAATCGTGCTTAAGAATACTGCGGCTTATTCTGATATATGAATCTCGCCTGTCTAGAAGGACAAAGCTCATTGGTACACACACTCACTTTTACAGTGGCTGTAGTATTGGGGAGCCGAAGGGTGTAGACTCCGCTGGTAGAAAACCCCGCTTTGTATGCAGCTGCACAATCCTTGAAGACCTTCTGCTCATCTGGCATCTGGGTAAAAGAAACATCTGTGGGGTGAGATCAAAAGTCATTTTCAGTACAATTGCCCAGTTAGGGTAAAGAATGTGCATCAATGACATTCAGTGGCTAAGACGCTGAGCTTGTGGATCAGAAAGGTCAGCAGTTCGGTGATTCGAATCTCTAGCACCCCGTAATGGAGTGAGCTCCCGTTACTTGTCCCAGCTTCTGCCAAGCGAGCAGTTCGAAAGCACATAAAAAAATGCAAGGAGAAAAATAGGGATTACACTAAAGGTTACAAATATTCCTAGTCTTGGCCATAAGAGTCACCTGGGCTGAAAAAGGAGCTTCTAAAATTAGGTTAAAGCAAATCTTGAGATCATTTGGCCTGTAGAAATTTAAGAAAGACCAAAGAACCTTCCAGCATCTTATTCTCAGAAATGGGATAACCGGAAGTAGAAATGAGTGACTGGATGATCAAGGGCTTTTGATCCTGGATATCAGCTTTAATTATACAGGTTTAAGGCTGATAATATTCTGCATATAATTTTAGATTGTGGGTTTAAGGTAACACTATTAATATCTTAAGGGGTGTGGTGGCTCAGTGGCTAAGACGCTGAGCTTGTCAATCGAAAGGTCAGCAGTTTGGTGGTTTGAATCCCTAGTGTCACGTAATAGGGTGAGCTCCTGTTACTTGTCCTAGCTTCTGCCAACCTAGCACTTTGAATGCATGTAAAAATGCAAGTAGAAACATAACTGTATCTGGCTGGAGAACACTGGGAGCTGAAGTCCACAGGGGACCCTTTTCTTCCTTGCCCCCTCTCCCAACATCTGCTCTGATGCCAATTATGGCTAAAAAAAAATCAGGTGCTCAGGCAGGAAAATGTGCCGCTCAAACACTATACTTTTCCACACACACTGAAAAAAAGTTAGAGGGAACATTGTCCACAAGTCTTAAAGATGCCAAGTTTGAAGACCTCTGGTCGACATGATGCTAGTATTGTCCTGCTTCTCACCAGACTTGAAATTCCAATTGGGCCAGATGGCCAAGTTTTGAAACTTAAGTCTTCTGACCTCGGCTTCCTGAGAAAGCATAAATCACACACTTAGACCCCAAAACCCTCTTTTTATTTAAATGGCTGTGAATTATGGTCATTCACAAACAGTCTGTAAAGAGTCCGACAGATGTCTGCCACAGTCTTTCAGGTTAATGCTAATAAGCACCCCACTTTTATCTCCCTTGAAACGCTGCCAGAGATCTAATTGCTGATTAGTTTTGCAAGGCCACAGAGTCAAACGGAGCGTCTCAGTATTTGAACCAACCAGAATGAACAAAATTGCTTCCTGCAAAGGCTCACGTCTGTTTGCTCCTCCTTTATGTCTTATGGGAGTGGCCAATCATCTCAAAGCCTTACTCCTGAGTCACCATTTCTGTTTTAATTGTTCTTGCCTTCTGGAAGTTCTGCACATGCGCACAGTGGGAACAGGCTCACACTGTTCTTCTGCCTCGCTGATGTCAGACTCTGGAGGCTCCGGAGGCAGCACATAACTACCAGATGGCCTTGGCCCCCTCTCTGCCTCCAACATAGAGCCTTCAGCCGAGTCTTCCCCAGACTCCAGGACTGGCCCATGTTCCTCCCCAACCTCCTCATTTTTTGACTCTGCTGCCAGCTCCGCAGGCTGCCAGCAGACCGCAACGCTTAGGGGAAGTTACTTACGATTGCACTGGGACACCAAGCCTATCAGATGCTTCACTGTCTCAGCCAAAGATGTTTGTTGTTTGTGGAGGGCTGTGTTGTTCAGCAAGGCAACACCCAGGCGTTGCTCCAGATGTCCAACAAGGTCCACCTGCTTAGAAAGAAGCTTCTGCATTTCTATCTTCTCAGTCCTCAGGCCCTGTAGCTCCTCCTCACGTTGGTTCTCAATAGCCAAGACTTTCTTCTCTAGGAAGCTGAAGAAAAGAGACAATTTATTCTGATTCTCAAACTCAGAGTTGATGCAATTCTTTGTGTACCAATAGAATATTTGTAGCCCAGGGTTGGACTGTCAGGTCCTTGGTGCTCACTGAGCTTGGTTGTTTTCTTGCAGACTTTTCCGTATCTAACTAGGTAACATCATCAGTGGAACCAGTGGAACAGCTTGCCTTGCCTTCAGAGGTTGTGGGTGCTACAACACTGGAGGCTTTTAAGAAAGGTCTGGACAACCATTTGTCTAAAATGGTATAGGATCCCATGCTTGATCAGGGGGCTGGACTAGAAGATCTCCATATTCTCTTCTAACTCTGTTATTTTGTTAGTTCACTCCAAGGACGGGTAGGCTAAAACAGTGGTGAAATTCAAAAATGTTTACTACCAGTTTTGTGGGCATGGCTTGGCATGGCAGAGGAAGGATAGTGCAAAATCTCCATTCCCTCCCCACTCCAGGGGAAGGTTACTACAAAATCCCCATTTCTTCCTGATCAGCTGGGACTCGGGAGGCAGAGAATAGATGGGGACGGGGATAGCCAGAGGTGGCATTTACCGGTTCTCCAAACTACTCAAAATTTCTGCTTCCGGTTCTCCAGAACCTCTTAGAACCTGCTGGATTTCACCCCTGCGCTAAATTGGATGGGTTGGTTGACTTCCCCACTTGATCAGGGCTTATTCTATTTTGATATTTTAAAAATGGTTAAATGTTTTGCAGACCACTGCTGATCAGAAAAAAATTCTTTTCAATGCTATACCTGTCATTTAGAAGAATTATCTAAAGAATTATTAGGTTTGCTGTGGAGCAAAGGAAGTAATTCAGCACTAGAAAAATAGAGTTACTGTAGATTTATAATTTTGGATTATACTTTTATGTTCACTTACTGTTATTCCTCTGTCATCTCAGGGGAAAGATTGCTGAATATTCTTTTTCATGGTCAAAGCTCAACAATATATTAAAACTTTACCATGATATATATAACATTTTCCATAGAGAAAGATCCCTGTGAAAAGATCCATACATACAGAACACATCCCATGTTTACACATGCTTGTATATTCCCCCAGCACCTTCTGCCTCTCTAGGTCTACTCACTTTATTCCAAGAAAATCTGCATTTGTATTGCTTTATTCAGAAGAAGGAAAGCAGCAATCCTGTTCCCTTCACTTTCTTTTTTTCTACAGTCACCTAGGTAAGGAAACATTCATCCACCCATCCATCCATCCACTCACCCATCCATCCAATGTACTCTATATAGCCGTGATGGCAAACCTATGGCATGCGTCGCTCCAGCCCAACTCTTCTACCGTTCATGTGCGCATGTCTCCCTCTGGCCAGCTGGTCTTTGAGCCTCTGCCATGCATGCGTGGGGAGTGGGGCCTTTCCTGATCTCCACAGGTTCTCCCCCACCAGTGTGGCCTACCTTTCTCTTCCATTTCTGCTGCCCCTGCCTTCCCTGATCTCTGCAGGTTCCCCCCTTCGCAGGTGCTACTTTGTGGCAGAAATGGAGGAGAAAGCTAGGGTGCGGTGGGGGGAAGAAACTGTGAAGATTGGGGAAGCCAAACCGGGGCATGTGGTGCCGTGCGAGGCTCCCCTTGTGGTCCTATTTTGGGCCTAGAAAGCCTCCTGAACCAACCTAGAAAGCAAAACGGGCCCGGGGGGGCATGGCATATGCACGGGGGCGCATATGTCATATGCATTTTGAGAATTGGGGCACATGCCTGTGCATTCACATGCGCAAGCGAGGGCTGTGGGCACTTGGCACCAAAAAGGTTAACCATCACTGCCATACAGCATTCTATCTCCCCAAGGAACTCTGGTCCGTGTACAAGATTAAAAACTTGGGAACAGGGATTATAGTATATGGAGTTGGGTGATATGTAGCCATAATATTCTTCTTAGAAAGTCAAGGTCATCTTTGTCTCTGTACCTGGCTGAAACTGGATGAGTGGATTCTGTCTTCGTGGCAGTGGAGGATTGGACCATGTGATGAACTAGTGGGTGTTGAGGCAGGAGCTTGGACTTTCAACTGGGTGGGAAAACCTGGAAGCTTTCAGATTCAGGTTTTCCCAGATGTGCCTACATGGCCCTTTTAATAAATTAGAATTTTGAGGAACCTCTTGCCTCGGATTCTTATTTTATTTTGGATGCTATTTGGAACCCTGACATTAACCCAAATCTGCCTTAAAATACTTACCAGCTATCCCGAACCTTGGGGCGCTATCTGGGATCCTGAGCCCTAGTGTGACAGATGTATAGTTTGAATTCTGTTTCAAGAGAGGAATGGAGATGGCGGTGCTCTCTGAGCTTGGTTGTCTGGTTGGAGACGTTTCATCACCCAACTAGATAACATCATCAGAAGGTTTTGGTTTTGCTGCCTGTTTGTATTCAGTAGCTTGCTGTTCGGTGGGGTGTAGTTTTTTTCCTTGGTAGTTCCTTGTTTAGAGTATTGTCTTCTGTCTGATTGTTCGGTTGGTGTTGATGTCCACATATCTGAATGTTTGGTGCTAGAGAGGTTGTGTTGAAATCTTTTTGTTTCCTCCAAAAGCTTTATATTGTCTCTTTCAAATGGTATGTAAACATAGTTTGTCTCTATGTATCTGTTGATGGCTGCTAGTGAGACTGACCCGAGGTTTTAGCTAACCAAAATAGTGAACAATTATGCTCCAAACATGGTTAATAATGGGACTGTGACCCACCTAGGTTTAGCCAATCAGTGAAAAAGTATTCCTCAACTGATTACAATTGTTTAATGACTGTTTGGAGTTATGATGGCATCAGGAAAGATGCTTTAAAACCCTTAAAGCACTTTTGGCCACTGTAAGCTGTTGTGCCTTGTCCCCTCCTTCACATTATACGTAGATAGTCTTCAACTTAACACCATTCATTTAGTGACCATTCAAAGTTACAACAGTACTGGAAAAAATGACTTATGACAGTTCCTTGTACAGGCAGTCTTCTACTTACAGCAGTTCATTTAGTGACTATTCAAAGTTACAACACTGAAAAATGTAACTTATGAGGGTCCCAAAAGTGCTTTTTCAGGAGGCAACTTGACTTTTTTGTTTTTTTCTTTGAAGACATTTTGCTTCTCATCCAAGAAGCTTCTTCAGCTCTGACAGAATAGTGGGGAATGGAAGGATTTATACTCCTTGCAGACAGCTAGTAATTTGCATCCTTTTAGAGGGTTGTTGAAGCACTTGGAGGTTTTATCTGTGTCCTTGAGGTCACCTGATAGTGGAAATGGTTCCTGTAGTCTGCAATTTTTCCTCTGGAAATCCGTTTCTACTCCCACACCATTCCAAGGGTCTTCATCCCAAATTGCACAGCTAAAGGTCTGTAGAGATTCTCAGTCATCCAGGTCATGGTTGTCCCAAAGGTGCTTTTTTTTTCAGGAGGCAACAGGACTTTCTTGTTGTTTCTTTGAAGATGTTTCTGAAGAAGGTTTTTTTTAATTTATTTCATCAAACATGTATTAGATAACATATATAAGTATAAACATTATTTGAATACATGGAATGGATATGAATAAAAAGGAACATTAGGACAGGGATAGGAGGCACGCTGGTGTGCTTATGCACACCCCTTACAGACCTCTTAGGAATGGGGTGAAGTCGACAGTAGATGGTCTAAGGCAGGGGTAGTCAACCTTTTTATACCTACAGCCCACTTTTGTATCTCTGTTAGTAGTAAAATTTTCTAACCACCCACCGGTTCCACAGTAAAGGTGATTTATAAAGTAGGGAAGTAACTTTACTTTATAAAATTTATAAAGCAGAGTTACAGCAAACCCCTACCACCCACCATGAAAGCTTGAACGCCCACTAGTGGGCGGTAGGGACCAGGTTGACTACCACTGGTCTAAAGTTATAACCTGGGGGGTTTGAGAAAGAAACCTTATGCCTGGTGGCATAAGGGATTCTGTTGTAAACAGAGGAGCAGAAGACTTTTCTCGTGAAGTACCTCTGGACTTGCTCGATTGTATTAATGTCCGATATGCAGTGCGGATTCCAGAAGATAAGCTGTATTCAAGAATTGGTCTAGAAAAGGTTTTGTATGCTCTGGTTAGCAGTACAATATTACCAGTGAAGAAGCTACTCAAGTTGCTTGGATGAGAAGCAAAATGTAGGTTCATAAATTGTAACGATGAAAAACAGTCATAAGTCCCTTTTTCTCAGTGCTGTTGTAAGTTTGAACAGTCACTAAATGAACTGTTGTAAATTGAGGACTACCTATAATATACTGAACCAGACCATGTAGAAACAGAGTTGTGTAGTGTTTAACTAGTAAATCTAGTCTTTTCTTCAGGGCAACTGTTTCTAGAATTTCCACCTTGGAACGAATTCCATGTGAAATCATAGTAACAGGTCTTATACTGTCTATCCTCACACAATAAGTTTAACCAGGGAAGAAAAAACGTAGGAGAAGCTGTTGCACAACACTTAAAATTTGTGGCTCCAGGAATAATTTGTATTATAATTTATAATCCATGGCTCAATTTTTTTCTTAATATGCAGACATCTCTAAATTAAACATGTTCCTTGAATTTGTCTGATTTGCTCTGTACAAGGAGTCCTCAATTTACAACTACAATTGGGACCAGAATTTCTGTTGCTAAGCAAGACAGTTGTTCAATGGGTTTCACCCGACTTTATGATCTTTCTTTGCCAAAGATGTTAATGTTGATCATGCTGACCGTGGGGATGCTGCAACGGTTATAAGCGAGAGGACTGTTGTAAGTTCATTTTTTTCAATGCCGTTGCAACTTTGAATGGTGGCTAAATGAAGGATTGTAAGTCAGAGACCACCTGTAGAGCAGGGGTGGATTCTAGCTGGCGTTAGTTCTGGTTCGCTCTCGTGCGCGCTGGATGCACGCTGCACTTACATGCACAGTTCAATGGAAATTGAACTAGAAAAAAGATGGTGGCGGTGACCGGAGAACCAGTTCGGGGGCATGTCAGGCCTGGGTCACTGCTGGTTCTGTGACCCAGGCAGGCATACCACTACCGGTTTAGCCGAACCAGTAGGAACGCATCTCTGTTGTAGAGGCAACTTTACCGACTGGTTTTCCAACAAAAATTTATCCAGCTATGTCTAGAGGTGCTGAATTCTCTGTCCATAAGAAACCAAAATGTTTGTCCTCCCTTCAAAATTATCCAGATCAGGAAGCTGACTCCAGAAGACGACTAGAATTCAGTTGTACTGAGATAACATGAATTAGCAGGACTTGTCAAGACTGGCTGTGATTTTTCTTTTCTCCATCCTTTACTCTGGTGTTGTGGCCCGCCAGCAGTCAGTGGAGCTGGCAGCAGATTCGGACAGTGAGGAGGTTGGGGAGGAACATGGGCCAGTCCTGGACTCTGGGGAGGGCTCTGATGAGGGCTCTGCATTGGAGTAGAGAGGGGGCCAGGGCCATATGTCAGTTTTCAGCTGCCTTCAGAGTCAGACATCAGTGAGGCAGATGAACAGCTGGAGCCCGTTCCCAGTGTGTGCATGCACAGAGTTGCCAGACGAAGGGAACAGCTAAAGAACAGGGATCGACTTGGGAGTAAGGTCAGAGGTGGACGATGAATGGCTCCTCCCAGAGGAAATAGAAGAGGAGCAAAAGGGGAGTGGAGTTTGCAGGAGACAATTCGTTTGCTTCATTGGTTTGTGTCTCTCCGTGACTCCTTGCCAAGTTTTGCAGATAACAGCCTGACAGCTCTCCAAGCTAGATGAAGTCTGTGGCTGTAAATCCTCCCTTGAAAGACGTTGCTGGATGTGAATGAGCAGAATTCACAGAAAATTAATAAAAGGGGTTTTTGTTGGGACAAGGAGTTTGCTTCATGCTCTCGGAAAGCCTCGGTCAGAATACCCGGTGAGTCAGGGAGAAGATGGTCTGAGTCTCTTCCTAACACTAGCATCTTTTCTGGGACTTTGCTCTTTTTCATTTTTGTAATGGTTTCTCAACATTTCCTTCTGCTCCAAGGCTCTACGATGCCACAACGGCACTAGGATTACACAAATGCCCCTGGATTAAGTGGGGCTTCACTTATTCCTGATGAATGAAACATCAAGTCAAACATGACTAACCTGTTTCTCTCCTGGAGTCTGCTGATTTCGTGGGTCTGCAGAAGAAGCTGTTTCTCAAGCTTGTTGGTAGACAGGGAATTTTCCAAAACTTGAATTTCCAGGCGGGACGTTTGGTTGAGCACCTGGTTGTTAGAAAACCTGGTTATACCAGAGAGCAGAAATAGCAGAGAAAATCTCCTGTATCTTTTCTGGACCCTTATGCAGCATGCTCCATCTTCAGGTGGTTTGACTTCAGTTTAGTGTGTGATTGTAAATCACGACTGATGGCTTAAAATACAATAGGAACTGAAGTAATTCTGATACAAAATGAGAATAACCATCTGAGGGAGCTCACTGGTTGAGCCAGTGGTGCTGGTTCTGGGAGCGTGGCTTGGAGGGCGTGGCAGGGGGAAGGATACTGCAAAATCTCCATTCCCTCCCGATCAGCTGGGACTTGGGAGGAAGAGAATAGATGGGGGTGGGATCAACCAGAGGTGGCATTCACCAGTTCTCTGAACTATTCAGAATTTCCAGTACCGCTTCTCCAGAACTGATCAGAACCTTCTGAATTTTACCCCTGGATTGAGCGCTTCTTCCAAAGATCCCTCAGATATTTATGATTGAACCCCTTGCAATCAAGCTGAACCACTTAATCCTAAATTGCATTAACAAAGGGATTCAATCAAGATCAAGGGAGGTCCTAATACCACTCTATAAAGCCTTAGTAAGACCATCCCTAGAGTACCACACCAGTTTTGGTCACCACGCTATTAAAAAAAACAATGTTGAGACTCTAGAAAAAACGCAGAGAAGAGCAACCAGGATGATATGGGGACTGGAGGCTAAAACATATAAAGAACAGTTGATGGAATTGGGTATATCCAGCTTAATGAAAAGAAGGACCAGGGGAGACAGGATAGCAGTCTTCCAATATTTTTGATATTTATTTGATAAATATTTGAGGGGCTGCCACAGAGAGGTGGGGGTCAAGCTATTCTCCAAATCACCTGAAGGCCAGCCATGGAATAATGGATGGAAACTGATCAAGGAGAGGTTCAACCCAGAGTTGGGTTCCTACTAGTTCGGCCCAGTTCGACTGAACCAGTAGTGGTTTGCCAACTTGGGTCACCGGAACTGGCAGCGACCCAGGCCTGCCACATCTCTGAACCGGTTCCCTGTTTGACGCAGTATGTGTTTTCCCCCCATTACTCCGGATGTTCTGGTAGGCCCGTTGGGCCTGCTTTTCGCCCTCCCCAGGCTCTGGAGGCTTTCCTGAAGCCTGGGGAGGTGAAAAATAATCAAAGACAAAGGCACAGAATGAGAATAATACATCAATATGTTAAGCAGAGGCAAATCTAGACATATTAAAAAGCAGAGATATCACCTGCCAACAAAAGTGCATATGGCCAAGGCTCTGGTTTTCCCAGTTGCAATGTATGGCTGTGAAGGTTGGACCATAAGAAAGGCTGAGTGCCAAAGAATGGAGGCCTTTGAACGATGGTGCTGGAGAAGACTTCTGCGAGTCCCTTGGACTGCAATGTGATCCAACCAGTCAGTCCTAGAGGAGATCAACCCTGACTACTCTTTAGAAGGCCAGATCCTGAAGAGGAAACTCAAATACTTTGGCCACCTAATGAGAAGGAAGGACTCCCTGGAGAAGAGCCTCATGCTGGGAAAGACTGAGGGCAAAAGAAGAAGGGGACGACAGAGGTGGCTGGATGGAGTCACTGAAGCAGGAGGCGTGAGCTTAAGTGGACTCCAGAGGATGGTAGAGGACAGGAAGGCCTGGAGAAACGTTGTCTATGGGGTTGCGATGGGTCAGACACAACTTCGCAACAACATCAACAAATGTTAAGCAGAAAGATGGATGGGTTGACAGCAGAGAGCAAGGGTGGGGAGGTGGAGTCTGCCATCAATCTAACAGCCACCTCAATTATATTTAGCACAGACTGGGATAAGGAGCTGGTTGGTTTCCAGATGTTGCTTGATGGTTTTGTCAGACAACATGGTTAAAGGTAAGAGGCCTCCAGAAGCCAGAAACAGATCGTTTCTGAACTTCCATTGGGCCCATTTTTCACCCTCCCCAGGCTCTGGAGGCTGCCACAGGTTTGCCATCATGGATCTAGGCTATTTGTTCAGTTGTGCAAATCCAGAAAAGCATGAATTCAGGGACCAAGTCAAGCTTGTGGTAGAAACCCAGCCATCCTATTAAACCCCAGTTTTGTTTTGGCACAGCTTCTGTGAAAGCAGCCACTGTGATTTGGAGATCATCTTCCCTTCCGGCTGTCATCTCAGCTTTGATATATTCAGTAAACAATGGTGGAGCTACAATGGCCGAAATAGGCAAACCAATCCCTGTAAGTTGGCAAGAAATAGTCTTGCTCTAAAAAAAAATTATAATAACCACCTGGGATAAAAATCCAGGATCGGCTTACCTGTATCTCTACATCCGTAAGCTTCCGTGTCTGCTCAGCAGTTTGGTTAAGGAGGTTGGTCCCAATTTCCAACATGGCTGCCGTGTGGTCTTGGACAGAACTGAAATGGGTCTCCGACATCTCCATCCTCACATTGTCCTGGATGTAACTCTCCAGCTGAAAGAACATAAGCAATGGGGATTAAATTTGAGAGTTTGCCACAGAGAAGAGGAGGGTCACCCTATTCTCCAAAGCACCTGAGGGCAGGAGAAAGGTAACGGATGGAATCTTGCCAGACAGAGATCCAACCTAGAATTAAGGAGACATTTACCACCAGTGAGAACAATTCATCAGTGGAACAACTTGCCTTCAGAAGTTGTGGATGCAGGAAATAATAGAGAAGATACTGGTGGGTGCAGAAATGGACAGGCTGACTCTAGAGCTCAAAGACAAGGGTGAGATGGAATTCCACGAAATCTGGGACAAATGGCACCAATGGTTAGAAATGAGCAAAAAAGGTTGGGACAGAGAAACATGGATAAGTGAAGAATTGGAAAATATGGCATTAATATTGTACGAAAGGTCGAAATTGGATATGTATATGTACTGAAAGTAGCTATATCATGTAAGGCAATGGTCTCCAACCTTGGCAACTTTAAGACTTGTGGACTTCAACTCCCAGAGTTCATCAGCCAGCAAAGCTGGCTGATGAACTCTGGGAGTTGAAGTCCACACGTCTTAAAGTTGCCAAGGTTGGAGACCACTGATGTAAGGGATTAAAATGTAGGTAATTTGACTGACCACTCATAGCTATGTAATGGATACAGACTGTTATTGTTGTAAGATCCAAAACTCCATGGAAATGATTATGTCAGAAACGTCGCAGTATGTCCAACATTTTTAATATTTACTTAATAAAAACTTTTAAAAAAAGAAGTTATGGATGCTTCATCCCTGGAAGTTTTAGGAGCAGATTAGATAGTCATTTTTTAAAACGCTATACAGTCTCCTGCTTGAAGCAGGGGGTTGGCCTAGAAGACCTCCAAGGTCCCTCCCAACTCTATTACTCTATATTCATATGCTCCATTTGTATTTTGTATTCTAAGTAGGGCTAACCAACCTCCAAAGCATCTCCACGTATCTTCCTAGATATGTACATTACACAGTAAATTTATTTTGGCTTGATTCTTGCATCACCAACATCTTCTGATTGCAAAGTTTAAGTAAAGGGGAGCTTAAGAACTATACATTTGCCAGGAAGGTTTGCTGAACCTTATCTTTTCTATTTGGCACTTCTTTTTTCTTCTCTTTTTAGGGAACTTGGCCAAGACACATAGAAACAATTTCAAGCGATCCTTGATTTATGTCATTCATTTAGCAACCATTCAAAGTTACAACAGTACTGAAAAACGAGACTTACAATTGGTCCTCGCACTTGTGACCATCGCAACATCCCCCCTAGTCATGGTTGTGGTTGTGAGTTGTGGTTGTGAGTTGAGAACTACCTGTTCTTGCAAGATTGCCTGTCCCCAGTCCGAGACTGGGCATTCTTTGTCTCTCTTCAGAAAGCATTGTCACCTGTAGGATCTGTGGAATATCTGTTGTAGATCCTACCTTATGCAACATCATTATCATCAACATTTGGATAGCCCTGATCAGGGGTGGGTTGCTCCCGGCATTACTGCTGGTTCTGTGCGCAATTGCACAAAAATATGTCTGTGCATGCACAAAACGTTGAAAAAAGAAAAAAAATTAAATGTGTGCAGTCAAAATCAAGATGGCAGCCTCGTAGGAGAACCTGTTCGGGGGTGTGGCAGGCCTGGGTCACTGCTGGTTCCAGAGACCCAGGCCGCCAAACCACTACTAGTTCGGCTGAACCAGTCTGAACTGGTAAGAACCCACCTCTGGCCCTGATCTTCCCACCCTTTCACATAGCCTTAAAGGCCCAGCACTTCTCTAGAGTTTCTACTTCTTGGCAACTTTAAGATGGGTGGACTTCAACTCCTAGAATCCTCCAACTAACATCTCTAGTGGATTGAGCCAGATCATGGGATGAGCTGCTGCAAAATGGAAGACCCTCAAAAAGATGTATGTTGGTTGGCCTTAGTTGCTTCTCTTAATCAAATGAAGAGACATTTTGGCTAGTAGTTAAGGCTAGAAAGCAGGAGGTTGTGAACTGTAGTTCTGTCTTAGCCATGAAAACCAGCTCTGGATGACTTTAGCAGTGGTGGGATTCAAATAATTTAAAACTGGTTCTCTGCCCTAATGACCAGCCGGATAGGTGTGGCTCGGTGGTCATGTGACTGGGTGGGCGTGGCCAACTCAACATCACTTATGTCGATGGGTGCTTCGTCTTAGCTGTTAGAATGTAACAAGGGTTAACCGGAGAGGCAGTTTCTATAAGCAGGGCAATAAAGATTAGGCTAGAAACAACACCAGAATGTTTCCTTCCTGCCTTCCTTACAGGATTAGTCCTGTAAAGTGGAGAAAAACAAAAGGAGATTTCTTCCAACAACCAGTTCTCTGAACTGCTTAGAAAGTTAACAACCGGTTCTCCCCGAATAGGTGCAAACTGGCTAAATCCCACCACTGGCTTTAGGTAGTCGCTCTCTCTGAGTCCAACCCACCTCACAGAGTTACAACTGTGAGAAAATAAGAGGAAGAAGGTGTGTTGGATATGTTCACTGCTTTGAGTTATTTGTAAAACTAAGAAAGGCAGGACATAACTAATTCAATAAAAATAGCTAGTTACTTCTGTCAAAAAAAGTTTTGTACTATTCATAACTATCCTGACATTGAAGTAAAGGGCCACTACATGCATTGTTGCAAGTTAACTCTGCCCACTGCTAGGAGTTCGATCCCGACGGGTTCAAAGTTGACTCAGCCTTCCACCCTTCCGAGGTCAGTGAAATGAAGACCCAGATTGTTGTGGGCAATAGGCTGACTCTGTAAACCGCTTAGAGAGGGCTGTAAAGCACTAGAAAGCAGTATATAAGTCTAAGTGCTATTGGCTATGGTCAATTTAGTTTTGGATAATTTGAATATTTGAATATCAGTTCTCTAATGCTGGTTAATGGCCACCTTAAAGCAATTTAGCAATTTACTAAAACTTCTGCTCTCGGGTGTGATTTATTTCTCAATGCAATTTCATACCTGGAAATCCAAGCCTTTGAAATCTGCCAGCAAGCTGAAGAAACAGCTGCTTCTACAAACTCCTGAAATCAGCACATTTCAGCCAGAGAGAAACAGATTGGTCTTGTCTGGCTCCATGCTTGAATTGTAAGGAATAAATTACTCCAGTTAATCCGAGCATATTTGTGTAACCCCATTGCAGTGGGAACATGTGGGGGTCTTTGGAAGAGATAAACCAGACCTGTGAAAATCTTTCCTAGACCCCCCCCCCCGTTAGCAGAGTGGATTATATGGATCGAAAACGAAGCAAGGAAAACCAGCAAAGAGACCTTGAAGGGAATTCTGTAGGCCAGTGATGGCAAACATTTTCAGCACTGGGTGCCTAAACGGGAATGAGTGCGTGCTTGCACGTTCATCTGGGCTGCAACCTGGAAGAGGAGCTGCCCAGTGGGCATGCATGCACTGGAAAATGAACTTCTGGTTTCTGCCACGAGCATGTGCACCACCCAGCCAGACTTCTGGTTACTGGCGCACATGAGCGCATGATAATCAGCTGGCCAGCCGGCATGCTCACGCTAGAAAACCAGTTCTTCCAGTTTCTGGCACTGCCGCATGCACGAAGGACAAGTGATCTTTGCACGCGCATGTGCACCAGAAACCTGGAAGATGACTGGGTGACGCCGCACCAGGGGTAAAATCCAGCAGGTTCTGACAGGTTCTGGAGAACCGGTAGCGGAGATTTTGAGTAGTTCAGAGAAGCGGCAAATACTACCTCTGGCTGGCCCCAGAGTGGGATGGGAATGGAGATTTTGCAGTATCCTTTCCCTGCCATGCCCACCAAGCCACGCCCACAGAACAGGTAGTGAAAACATTTGAATTTCACTACTGTGCCGCGCATACCAGGTAACATGGCTCTGTGTGCCACTTCGGGCACATGTGCTACAGGTTTGCCATCATGGCTCTACTGAAATAAGATCTCCTGGCTCCATTTCTATTTTCTTTTTGGGGTGGGGTCCTTTTGAACACCTGAAGGTTAGTATCTGTCATCAATTAGGCTGAAAAAAACCCTACAACCCGTAGATGGCAACACCAAGAACAGAAATCTCTCAGCTCTGGTCTGCCTCCTGCTGCTCCTCTTAGCTGGCCAGTGATGTAATAAAAATATTTAAATTTAGACATTATTTACATGATCCAATAACTTACGTCAGAAACTTCCTCCTTTTTTGCTAGGTTCCTTCATAATGTTAACTATACATTTCCCTGCACATTCTATTAGCCATACTATTAATAATACATTCTGAACTTTTCTTAGGGATTTTTAAAAATGTGACATCACCCGAAATGACTTTTTTTCTTTCTGTCACTCACTCTATCTATCTATCTATCTATCTATCTATCTATCTATCTATCTATCTATCTATCTATCTATCTATCATCTATCTATCTATCTATCTATCTATCTATCTATCTATCTATCTATCTATCTATCATCTATCTATCTATCTATCTATCTATCTATCATCCATCATCTATCTATCTACACACACACACACACACACACACACACACACACACACACACACACACCTTAGCTTGGTAGTCCAGTGTTTCTCAACCTTGGCAAATTTAAGAGAAGTGGACTTCAATTCCCAGAACACTCCAGCCAGGTGGTAGTAGGCTATCAAAAACCATCCATGGTACTTTGCAATTTAGATTATATGGCTTAATCTGATCTGTGGATTTCAGCCAGTGGTGTCTTAGTCAGCAAATGATGGCTCTGTACAATATGTGAATTAAGATAGAATGGCTGGCTGGGCTCACACCTCTTTTAAATTTTGTTTTCTCTAACGATGGCTTATTCAATAAGCTACAATTTGGTTCACAAAACATACAAAACTGTAAGCCAAGTTTTTTGAATCACGAAGGTCAAATTCATCCAACTTTTAAAGTTCAACTTAAATAAATCGTATTATAGGTTCATGTTTTGTATGAATCCAATCATCGTACTTTGTAAACACAGCTTACACTTTATTAAATTGTCAAAACTGGACCATTATGATATTCGACAAATCAACTCAACCTTTTAACTCTTTGGCAGAGTTCCTGGACCACATTACATCCTAATTTGTTCTGGTCTTACTCTACAAACCCATATTTGCAAGACACTATTCAGGGCTTAGCATGCAATGCGAATCCAGCCATCAAATTTAGTTAATAAATCATGATTAAGCTCATTACATCAATCCCTGCAATGGAAGAATGGATGGAAAAAGTGATGGAACTAGCAGAGATGGCAAAATTAACTGCTTTAAGCAAAGACAGTGTAGTTTTTACTTGGAAACCATTCCTGGATTTTGTGCTCAAGAAAATAAAAGAAATCTTGAATTTGGGTTTTGCTGATTAAATTAGCTCTTGTTATAGAAATGAACGGTACTTATTAAACTGGTGAAACTAAAAAATTGAGGCTGTAATTCTATTTTGTACTTTGTTGCATTGAAAAGTATTGGAAGTTAAGGCTTTGTTTTCCCTCCCCACCCCATCTCTTTTCTTTTCTCCATTTTTCCTTTTCCCAACTATCTAATTTTCTTTGTATTTTATATACGATAATCTTAATTTTTTAAAAAGTATGTAGTCTTGGCAATTAAGACAAGCACGTCTTCATCAGCTTTAAACACGGCACACACATTTTAAAATGGAAGATTATGCCAGCTATTAAAATGCTTAGAACACTTTCAAAATCCGTAGCCTGGAAGACGAAACAGTAGATGCAAAAACAGCCCTAAAAATATCACTCGCTTTTCCTCCTCCTCCTGCTCTCGCCTTTCCTGCCAGTATGTGTACTTATGTGCTGATAACTGGCCAGCTTGTTATTTTAAGAACCAAAAATTCTAATTAAATAACTGGCGTGTTGGAAGATGGAGAGAGGTTCGGGGAATCCATAGCAGGATATTGCCCATCAATTTATGTCAATTTATCAATTTACACCCTGGACATAAATTGTTTCAACCTCTCAAAACAATGCTATAGAGCACTGCACACCAGAGCAACTAGACACAAGACAGTTTTTCCCCGAATGCCATCACTCTGCTAAACAACTAATTCCCACAAAACTGTCAAATTACTTACTAAGACTGTATTACTATTATTATTCTCTTCCTTCCTAGTACCTATCTTGTCCCACTTATGACTATAACCACGTTGCTTGTATCTTTCAATTGATATTGTTTTATTTGTTTCCTAGTACGATTTGATTGCTTATTAGTAACTTATGACTTTCACTAAATGTTATATTTTATGATTCTTGATGAATGTGTTCTATTTTATTCTTCTTTATGTACACTGAGAGCATTTGCACCAAAGACAAATTCCTTGTGTGTCCAATCACACTTGGCCAATAAATAAGGCGACCAGATTTTCAGATTGGTAAAGAGGGACACCATTGACCCATTATACCACCTTTCTTGCCACAGTTCTTAAGTGAATAACTGCAACTGATAAGTTAGTAACATAAGTGAATCTGGTTTCCCCATTTGACTTTGTCAAAAGGTCACAAAAGGCAATTACATGACCCCAGGACACTGAAACCATCATAAATACGAATCTGTTGCCAAACATCAAATTTTTGATCACGTGACCATGAGGATGCTGCAATGGTCGCTAAGTGTGAAAATGGTCACTAAGTGTGAAAAATGGTCATCAGTCACTTTTTTCAATGCCATTGTAACTTTGGTCACTAAATGAACTGTTTGAAAGCTAAGGCTAGCTTGCATTATAATGCCTTATGCTAGCTTACATTTTCAAGAGAGAGAAGCTAAACTCCTTGTTAGAATTGAAATAGAAATGAGTAGAGTAGAGTAGAGTAGAGTAGAATAGTTTATTAGCCAAGTGTGATTGGGCACACAAGGAATTTGTCTTTGGTGAATATGCTCTCAGTGTACATAAAGAAAAATAAAATAGTAGGATAGCGTCCTTTTAAAAATTGATTTTCTTTCTTTTGGAAAATTGGGACTTTTTGAACACGCTGCGGGACTGTCCCGCCAAAAGCGGGACGTCTGGTCACCTTACCAATAAAGAAATCTATTCTGCTCATTCAGATATTTTTCAAATATTTAGGCAGGAGCATCACTGGGCCTACCAGCCTATGTGGCTTCCCAAATCATTTTAACTTCTGCCAATGGATGGAGATGGAGAGTGATTTCCTCGGGTGCCTTTATAGCCATGGAATTCTTCAGGGCTGCAATCTGAAGACCTCGCTGCAGTTAAAGGCAGAGAAACGGGAGTGGGGTAGGTGTGGGGTGGAATTGGCAGGACTTTACAGATGGGAAACATGCCACATGTTCTCACCTGGGGATCCGACATGGCTGTGAGCACTGACAAGATTGGCAACTCCCCGAGGAAATGTTCTCGATGTACAACCACCATTGAGCCCAAAATTTCTGTTGCTAAGTGAAACATGGGTTAAGTCAACTTTGCAACGTTTTACAAGCTTTCTTGCCGTGGTGGTTAAGCAAAACACTGCAGCTGTTAAGTTAGTAGGGTGGTTGTTAAGCAAATCTGGCTTCCCCAGAAGGGGATCACATGACCCTGGGGCACGGTGGCCATCATAAATAGGAGTCAGTTGCCAAGCATCTGAATTTGGATCAGGGGATATTGTGGTGTTTGTAAGTGTTAAAAATAGGTCATAAGACACTTTTTCCGGCACAGTTGTAACTTTGGACGGTCAGTAAACGGATTGTTGTAAGTCGAGGACTCCCTGTCGTAGTGTGTGTGACACACACACACACACACGCGCACACACACACACAGCATCTCCTTCCTGCTCAGATTATTTTCAGGAACATCTGATGCTGGATTCCAAGAACTGGCAGCTCCCTGAACTGTCATCATGAAAATAGATTTTGCTAAGTCCCCAATGTATACTGCTCAGAAGCTGGTATGAAAAAGAGGTGGGATATAGGGGTATTAGTGAACTAGAGTTTCCAGCTTCTTTCTTCTCTGGCTACACTTCCAAGGAATGTACAGAAAGTCCTCGATTTATGACCATTCAGATTAACAGAGTTGGAAAGGACTTTATAGGTCATCTGGTCCAACCCCCTGCTCAAGCAGGAGACCCTACACCATTTCTGACAAATGGCAGTCCAGTCTCTTCTTGAAAGCTTCCAGTGATGAAGCTCCCAGAACCTCTGAAGGCAACTTGTGTTCCATGGGTTGATTGTTCTCACTCTCAGAAAATTCCTCCTCATTTCTAGGTTGAATCTCTCCTTGTTCCGTTTCCATCCATTATTCCTTTTCTGCCCTTCAGGTGTTTTGGGAAATGATTTGACCCCCCTCCTCTCTGTGGCATCCCCTCAAATACTGGAAGACTGCTATCATGTTTTCCCTGGTCCTTCTCTTCACTAGACTAGCCATGCCTAGTTCCTGCAACCCTTCATCGTATGTTTTAGCCTCCAGTCCCCTAATCATCCTGGTTGCTCTTCTCTGCACTCTTTTTAGAATCTCAACATCTTTTTTATAGTGTGGTGACCAAAACTGGATGCAGTACTCTAGGTGTGGTCTTACTAGGGCTTTATAGAGTGGTATTAGTACCTCCCTTGATCTTGATTGTATCCCTCTGTTAATGCAATCTAGGATTGCATTGGCTTTTTTGGCTGCCCCTGCACACTGCTGGCTCATATTTAGCTGGTTGTCCACTAAGATTCCAAGATTCCTTTCACAGTCACTGCTGTTAAGCCTGGTTTCACCTAGTTTGTATATGCACTTTTGGTTTCATTTAGAATCTGTTTGCAGTTATGACGTTGCTGGGAAAAAGTGACATACGATCAGTCCCCGCCCTAAGCATCGCAATCTCCCAATGGTCAAAATTTGGTGGCTTGTCAACCAGCATTGTATCTACAACGGTTGCAGCATCCCGAGGTCCTATGATGACCATTTTCAACCTTCACAGCCGCTTGTGACAAGCAAAGTCAATGGGGAACTGTGTGATTCATTTAACAACTACAGCAAAAAGGTTGCAAAATCGTGCATTGTCCTGTGATGCCTCGCTTAATGACCACACTGCTTAATGATGAATTCTCCAGTACAGGTAGTCCTTGACCTATGACTGCAATGGAGCCCACAATTGATGTTGCTAAATGAGAAATTTGTTAAGTGAGTTTTGCTCCACTTTATGACTTATCTTGCCCCAGTTTTTTAAGCGAATTGCTGCAGTTGTTAAAATTAGTAACACCGCTGTTAAGTGAATCTGGCTTCCCCATGGACTTTGCTTGACTGAAGGTTGCAAAAGAGGATCGCATGACCCCAGGAAACTGCAACCGTCATAAATGTGAACCCGTCGTCAAGCCTCTGAATGTAAACCATATGATCACAGAGATGCTGCAATGGTCATAAGTGCCGTTGTAACTTCGGTCACTAAATGAACTGTTGTAAGTCGATGACAACCTGTACCTATCTGTGATCATAAGTTGAGGACCAAAATCTTAAGGGGCCTAAATTGTTATGCCAACAAAGTACAGCAATGACACACATACTAGATCTGGAGCAGAGGTGGGTTGCTCCCAGTTTGGCCCGATTTAGCCAAACCAGTAGTGGAATTCAGGCTGGCCATGCCCCCAAACCGGTTCCCTCCCCGGCTCCCTCCCCGCCGCCATTTTGGTTTTTAATGAGTGCGCTGTGCAGTTCACTGTAAATTGTTCTGCGCATGTGTGAAGAACAATTTACACTCAAAAGCGCATGCATGCACAACGCGCATTGCACACGGGTTGCGAACCGGTAGTAAAACCAGGAGCAACCCATCCCTGATCTGGAGACTCTTTGTCCAACTCAATTCTAAGTAACACACAACTCTCTTGCACCTCTGTCACGCACTAATTTTGAAGGGACAAAAAAAATCTTGGCCACCAAAATTATCCAGACGACAACTTTTCGATGCTTCTTCCTGGCCCCACACATCCCTCAAAGCCATAATATGGTTTGCTGGATTGAAGTTAATATAATAGGAACTCCCATCACCATGCCCATTTAATGACATGCATGAGCAACCTCTGCCAAAAATTTATAGTTTGCCTTTTCTATTTAATAGTTTTCTGGGTTTTCTGCTATTCAGTATCAAAACTGTAGGAGAATTTTTTTTTTGAAAAGCCAAGAAAATTCCCTTCCATGTAACAGGGAGAGAAATGAAGATCCCAGCACTTTTGTGATAATCCCACCCACCCATTTTGGATCACCATTCCTCCCAATGAATTCTCCCCGCTCCTCAACAGCAAAGTCTATTCACACAAATATATTCCACCCGTGCCTTAGGGTGAGGAAGCGAGTCCCTTGTGGTGGTTCAGCCCAAACTGATTAAAATTAAAGCCATCAGACTTAATGACACAAGAGTATTAACAACAACAAGAAGAACCACAATTTGATTTGATTTGATTTGATTGACAATAAAGGTTTAAGGATCAGAAGTTTGGTTTGAGTCACCCATTGCAATAAAACAAACTGCACCAAGAAAGGAGAATATTTGGAGCTTAGGGTAGAAATGAGGGGTCCTTGCTGCTCTCTGAGCTTGCAGACATTTCATTACCAAACTAGGTAACATCATCAGTACTGGTAAGGAGTGTGCTATTTGCTGTCAAACCAAAATGGGATTTGTTTGGTTTTAGTTTAGTACACTGCACGAAGCCACCTATTTAAGCATGTCCCTAGAGACAATCAATCTGGTGTAGTATTTTAAGGCACCAGGCTAGAAACCCAGAGACTATGAGTTCTGGTCCTGCCTTAGGCAGAAAACTGGCTGGATAACTTCAGGCCAATCACCAGGACACTGAGTTCTATCCTACCTTAGGCATTACAGCTGGTTGGATGACTTTGGAGGTCCGATAAATCCGAACCGAACCGAGCACTTTTAACAACCTGCACCAAGGATTACATCAGGGCATTTAGGGCAGCAAAGAGATCTTATATTGCCACCTTGGTTGCGTCCGCCGAGTCTCGTCCAGCCGCCCTGTTTAGGATAACCCGCTCCCTCTTAAATAAGAGGGATACGGGGGACCCCTTGCAGGGTAGGGCTGAAGATTATGCCCAGTTCTTGGCGGACAAAGTTGCTCGGTTTCGGTCGGATTTGGACTCCACCTTTGCAGAACCAGCCGAGGCACGAGAGGACGATTTGGTTGACCATCGCTGGGTTGAGTTTCAGGATGTTACTCCCGGGGACGTGGACAAGGCCATGAGGGCTGTGAGCGCCTCCACCTGTGTACTGGACCCGTGTCCCTCCTGGCTGGTTGCTAACAGCAGGGAGGTGACACGGGGCTGGATCCAAGCGGTTATTACCGCCTCGCTTCGGGAGGGGCACTTCCCCGCCGCACTTAAAACGGCGGTGGTGAGACCCCTCCTGAAGAAACCATCTTTGGATCCAGCCGTACTTAACAACTACCGTCCAGTCTCCAACCTCCCCTTTATTGGGAAGGTTGTTGAGAAGGTGGTGGCCTACCAGCTCCAGCGGTCCTTGGAGGAAGCCGATTACCTGGACCCCTTCCAGTCCGGCTTCAGACCTGGTTACAGCACAGAAACCGCTTTGGTCGCATTGACCGATGATCTCTGGAGAGCCAGGGATGGAGGCCATGCCTCCATCTTGGTTCTCCTCGACCTCTCGGCGGCTTTCGATACCATCGACCATGGTATTCTTCTGCGACGACTGCGGGAGGTGGGGGTGGGAGGCACTGTTTTGCAGTGGTTCTCCTCCTACCTCTCGGACAGGTCGCAGTCGGTGTTGGTCGGGGGTCAGAGATCGACCACGAGGCCCCTATCATATGGGGTGCCGCAGGGGTCGGTCCTGTCCCCCGTACTATTTAACATCTACATGAAACCGCTGGGCAAGATCATTCGGAGGCACGGGATAAGATACCACCAATATGCGGACGATACGCAGCTGTATCTGTCCGCCCCGTGCCAACTCAATGAAGCGGTGGACGTGATGAGCCGGGGTCTTGAAGCCGTTAGGGACTGGATGCGGGCTAACAAGCTTGTACTCAACCCAGAAAAGACCGAGTGGCTGTTGTGTTTCCCTCCCAAAAATTTGGTTAGTGTTCCAACGCTCAGGCTGGGGGGCCAAAATTTACACCCCTCAGACAGGGTTCGCAACTTGGGAGTCCTCCTGGATCCACAGCTGACCTTTGATCACCACCTGTCGGCTGTGACCAGGGGGGCATTTGCCCAGGTTCGCCTGGTGCGCCAGTTGCGACCCTACCTGAATCGGGAGGCTCTCACAACAGTCACTCGCGCCCTCGTGACCTCTAGGCTGGAATACTGCAACGTGCTCTACATGGGGCTGCCCTTGAAGAGCATCCGGCGGCTTCAGCTAGTCCAGAATGCGGCCGCGCGAGTGATCGTGGGTGCACCTCGGTTCGCCCACATAACACCTATCCTCCGCAAGCTGCACTGGCTACCTGTTGATCTCCGTGTGCGCTTCAAGGTGCTTCTTACTACCTATAAAGCCCTTCATGGTAGTGGATCTGCGTACTTGGGAGACCGCCTCCTGCCAATTACCTCCTCTCGACCCATAAGATCCCACAGATTAGGCCTCCTCCGAGTGCCATCTGCCAGCCAGTGCCGGCTGGCAACTACGCGGAGGAGAGCCTTTTCTGTAGCAGCTCCGACCCTCTGGAACGATCTCCCCGTGGAGATTCGTACCCTCACCACCCTTCAGACCTTCTGCACAGCCCTCAAGATCTGGCTATCCCGCCAGGCCTGGGGGTAAAGACCATAGTTTGCCCCCGCCCGAATGTTGAATGAATGTTGTTTGATTTTAACTACATACTGTGTTTTTATGTTATTGTACGTCTTCCCCTCCCATAAGTTGTTAGCCGCCCTGAGTCCCCTCAGGGAAAAGGGCGGCCTATAAATAAACGCAACTGAACTGAACTGACTTTGGCTGGATACTCTCTCTTAAGCCCAACTCACCTCAAAAGATTGTTTGGGGGGGGGGTGTTGGGAGAGGAAAGAGCATTAGTATGTTTGCTGCCTTAATTAACTTATAAAGTTGGGATAACAGAATAAAAGAGTTGGAAGGGACCTTGGAGGTCTTCTAGTCCAACCCCCTGCTCAAGCAGGAGACTCTATTCCCTTTCAGACAAATATTTGTCCAGTCTCTTCTTAAAAATCTCCAGTATTGGAGCACCCACAACTTCTGGAGGCAAGTCATTCTTAGTTCTTAGATAAAATTCTAATCAATCAAATAGAAAAATAAATACTGACTCATTTGCCATTGGTCTGCACAGCATCCTAAGTCATAAATCCTTACAAACTGTTATGGCACCGGACTCAGAATACGTTAAACCACAAGCAAGCTGCTGTTAAACCTGCAAAACAAATGTGCCAGTCAGCGTAGTCGCTTTTCACAGCCTGTTGCTTTTCTTGCAAGGCTTCAGTGCAGTGCAGATAAAGGACATCCATCTCTCTCTCTCTCTCTCTCTCTCTCTCTCTCTCTCTCTCTCTCTCTCTCTCTCTCTCTCTCTCTCTCTCTCTCTCTCTCTCTCTCTCTCTCTGTCTCTCTCTCTGTCTCTCTGTCTCTCTGTCTGTCTTCCCTGGGCCACACTTGCAAAGAGACCAGCACGGCACAGTCCTGAGACCTCCACCAAAGAAAGACCTTACCTTAGATATTTATCTTAGACTCCAACCAGTGAAAGTCCTTCCTACATTCACACATACCAGGTAAACCCTGATTGTCATGAATCCATTTCCAGTCCCTCCCTCTGTCAAGGACCTAGGAGTACTCATTTCAAAAGATCTAAGCCCCAGAACTCACTGTAGCAGCATTGCCGAAAACGCATTAAGAGTTGTTAATCTAATTTTGCGAAGCTTCTTCTCCAGTAACATTGCACTGCTAACTAGGCCATACAAAACCTTTGCCAGACCAATCCTCGAACACAGCTGGTCTGCCTGGAATCCACACTGTATATCGGACATTAATACAATTGAGCAGGTCTGGGGGTATTTCACGAGAAGAATGCTCCACTCCTCTGCTCGCAATAGAATCTCTTGTGCCACCAGGCTTGAAATTTTGGACCTGGACAACCTAAAACTGTGCCGCCTTCAGTCTAATGAGAAAGACACTCATTATAATTCTAAGCATAGTACACAAAATTGTCTGCTACAACGTCCTACTTGTCAACAACTACTTCAGCTTCAACTGCAATAATACATGGGAAGACGATTGATACAAACTCAAGGCAAACCGCTCTAAACTCGATTGCAAAAAAAAAGACTTCAGCAACAGAGTGGTCAATGCCTGGAATGTTCTACCTGGCTCTGTTGTTACATCCTCAAATCCCTAAAACTTTAACCTTAAGCTGTCTACCGTGGACCTCACCCCATTCCTAAGAGGTCTGTAAAGGGGTGTGCATAAGCGCACCAGCGTGCCTTCCGTCTTGGTCCCCATTTATTTGTACTCATTTCTTTTTCTTTTTTTTTCTTTTTTCTTTTCCCAGTAATAAACATACATAATTTGTGGACCTTGCATTGACTGGGTCAAATCTTTTTTGGACAATATTAACAGTAATAATACAAATAGTATATGAAATTTTTATCTTCCAACTTCGACAATATTTATCTCATTTCATATTTCTTTTACAATTCCCCATTTATTCATTTAAACATAAATAACCTTTCTTTGCGCCCCTATATTTGTTATCCCTTCCTAGATATTGTCCTTTAATATTATGAAAATCACTCATTATTCCACCATAGCTTCAATGTTCCAAATGTGTGGAATGACTAATCACACCTATTTGTACTTGTTTCTTATGTATATACATATGTATACCTGCTTCTATGTTTATATATTTATGCTTAGACTGGTTTTTTTCCCCTCATACATACTTGACAAACCAAAACAAATAAAATGAAAATAAAATAAATTTCTTGGCTATTGCACCAGACATGGACTGTTGTGAGTTGACCCCATGCTTTTCACGTGTCCACCCACACCCCACAGCCCAACCGAGTGCAGTGAATGCATACAACAAACAAACACACACACACACCCCTTCCTCCCTCCCCAGCGCCCCCCTCAATCCCCAGGGGCTGATCCCTGCACCTTTTGCCCCGCTCCTTCGGCCTTAGCACCCTCGCCCTTCCCTCCTCCCCACCTTCTGCAGCCACTGGGTGTTGTTCTCCATGACGGTCTCCAGCTGTTGCAGCCGCTGGACGGGCCACTGGGCTTCGGCCAAGGGCGGCGCATCTCTCTGGAGCGAGTTGGACACTTGGAACGGGGGAGCGGCGGCGGCAGGCGCCGGGGCATCGCAGCCCCCCAGCTCGGGCAGCAGGAAGGTGTAGGTGCAGGATCCGTGTTGCAGGCGATGCGGAGAGCGCTCCGGGGACCCCTTGCCCAGCACCCCCGGCTGCATCCCTGCCAAGGCGGGCAGCAAGAGATACGCCAGGACCTTCCAGCTTCCCATCCTGACTTTCTTCGGTGGGACCTGTCGCAAAACCTGCTCCGGGCTTGCAGTGGGCTCTGGTTTGCCGGACGTCCCGCGGTCTCTGGCTCCCCGCCTCCTGTGGGCAACGGGAGGATGGTGGGGGCTTGGAGCCCTCCCACCCTCTCCTGGCCTCCGCCTCTTCCCGCCCCCTCCGTCCCTTTTGCCCCCCTGCTGGCTTTTTGGAAGCCCGCCCGAGTCGCTTTGCTGGCCGAATGGAGCTGCGGGACCCGCTTCGCAGAAGAGCGTTTGAGGGTCAAATCCGCGCGCTCCCAAGTCAACCAACCGGCTGGGACCTTCCCGCCACGTTCCAAACAGCGGGTGCCTGGCAGGCTGGACCGGTCAGGGAACGTCGGGAAGTCAGGATGTGGCTGCGCGGAAATTTTCCGGAGTTTGGGGATAATGAAGAAACTTGAGAATCATCCTCTCCCCATGGGGCGTGAGGACAGGACACGATAGGATAGGAATAAGGAAAGAATGAATAGAAATGGAAATGGAATGGAATAAGGAAAGAATGAATAGAATAGAATAGAATAGAATGGCATGGCATGGCATGGTTTAGCATAGAATTAGAATAGAATATAATAGAAGAGGAATAGGAATAGGAATAGGAATAGCATGGCATGGCATAGCATAGCATAGCATAGCATAGCATAGCATAGAACAGAACAGAACAGAACAGAATAGAATAAAATAGAATAGTTGGAAGTGACCTTGGAGGTCTTCTAGTCCAACCCCCTGCTTAGGCAGGAAACCCTACACCACTTCAGACAAATGTTATCCAACATCTTTAAAACGTCCAGTGTTGGAGCTTTTACAACTTCTGGAGTCAAATTGTTCCACTGATTAATTGTTCTAACTGTCAGGAAATTTCTCCTTAGTTCTAAGTTGCTTCTCTCCTTGATTAGTTTCCACCCATTGCTTCTTTTCCTGCCCTCAGGTGCTTTGGAGCATAGCTTGACTCCTCTTCTTTGTGGCAGCCCCTGAGATATTGGGACACTGCTATCATATCTCCCCTGGTCCTTATTTTAATCAAACTAGACATACCCAGTTCTTGCAACCGTTCTTCATATGTTTTAGCATATAACATAACATGTTAAACATAATAACATATAAGAAACTTGGGCAATAGAAATAGCGCTTAGACTTATATACTGCTTCACAGTGCTTTTACAGCCCTCTGTAAGTAGCTGACAGAGTCAACATATTGCCCCCAACAATAATCCTTAATATTTGCAGCATTTATATCGAGACTTATGGTCTCAAAGTAGGAAGTCTTACCTGAATGTCAGCTCCCTTAAAGTCAATTGGACCATCCAATTCAATTTCTATGATGGTTGCTCAGCTTTCAGCAGCATCTAGGAAACCTGGAGTTCAGACCTGTTTGAATGCTTGGATGGGAAGCTTACTCACCTGGAAATCCCAACTTGTAGGCTAGGAAAGTAAAGAAACTTTCCAGAAAAAGGATAGGACAAACCATCTGCACAGTTGCCAAAAAAAATCCTATGCGGGCCTTTCATGTAGGATTTGAGTTTGACTGGAGGAATTTAAACAAGATTTGACTTCATTTTTAAAAGTAGTGCAATTTATGGTCCAGATTCTCAGAAGCTGTTGAAACCAACACCTGAAATACTGAGGACAAAAAGTGCCATTTCATCACTATCCTACTCTCAACTGCTGTAGGGTTTGGAATAAAAAAAGAGAATACCATAAATCGCTTACACCTTCCGACCACACTCTTATTTCATAAAGTGGATATTTGCCTAAGCGTAGCTTCCAAATCCCAGCAGTTCCTATGGAAGGTGGTGCTGCAGAGCTGCCAAGCCCCCTTTCTTCTTAAAAGACCCTGGAATCAACTGAGTTATGAATGATGAATTATGACTGCAATTGAACCCAAAATTTCTGTTGCTAAGCAAGATAGTTGTTGAGCTCCATTTTGCAACCTTTCTTGACACAGTCATTAAATGAATCACTGCAATTGTTAAGTTAGTAACACGGTTGTTAAGGGAATCTGACTTTGCTTATCAAAAGGTTGCAAAATCTTTGACCTCAGGACACTGCAATTGTCATAAATATCAGCCAGTTGCTAAGTGTTCTAATTTTGATCCCATGGCTGTTGGGATATTGCAACAGACATTAAGTGTGAAAAATAGTCATAAGTTGAGACTACTAGTAATGTTAATTAATTTGGGTTTGGTTCATAATGTATTTGTAAATCCTACCATTCTGGTTTGTAAATCAGATTTATGATTGATGTTTGCTCTTTGGGTGGCTAACTGTTAATAAAATGCCATTTATTCCAATTCAATTTAATTGCTGTCATAGACCAGTACAGATAATAAACAAATTAAACTTAAGATAGAATTAAAATACATTTGTAAAATAATCTAACATCTATATGTGAGGTCCAGGATATAGCCTCTATTCAATTACAATGAAAAAGTAAAATTATATTAAGTATGATAACATCTAAAGTTACAATGGAGTAATAGTATCGAAAACTATTAGTGTCAACAAAATAAAAGGGCTTCAAATTTAAACAAATTATAGTTACAAAGAAAGCATGAAAGGTAAAGATAAAGATTCCTCTCGCACATATGTGCTAGTCGTTCCCAATTCTAGGGGGCAGTGCTCATTTCTGTTTCAAGGCCAGAGAGCCAGCACTGTCCAAAGATTTCTCCGTGGTCACGTGGCTGGCATGACTAAATGCCAAAGGCGCACAGAGAACTGTTACTTTCCTACCAAAGGTGGTCCCTATTTTTCTACTTGCATTTTTGCATGCTTTTGAACTGCTAGGTTGGCAGAAGCTGTTATGTGGCGCTAGGGATTCGAACCGCCAAACTGCCAACCTTTCTGATCAACAAGCTCAGCATCTTAGCCACCGAGTCACTGCGACCCTCTAAAGAATGCATTGGAGGAGATTAAATGCCAAATAAAATAATCCTCTGCCAAACAATTAAGATATAAAACCTATACTAACCACACATCTGATAAATGAACAACATCCCAAGGGTTCCTGCTAATCTTGTAACCCTATGCCTGGAAACAGAGTGTTGTCTGAATGCATTCAGTTATGGCTTTTTCATCAAACCATAGTTTAGGGCAAAGGGTGAAGCCAGCCATTCTGTACTTATGACACACTGCATGAAAACAACACTGTGCAAATATCTTAAACTGAAAGACTTTCCATTTGAAATTTGATTTCTAAATTGCATTCTTTGAGTACGATCTGTTTATTTAAAAAAATGTTTTAAAGCAAAGCCAAAAACACTCTTCTTTCCTGCAAAGGTCAATCTGGACTTATTAATTCCAGTAAATATTTATGGCTCCAGCCCATGGAATTTCATATGGGTTGGCCTTCCCTTCCTTCCTTGTTTCTTCTTTCTTTACTCAAGAAAATTGCAGACTTTTTGGCCTGGGGAAATGATATCTAGTTTAGTCATGCCTGGCTTATTTTTTTAATCTTAATTATAGGGAAAAGAAGAGATCCAGGTTCAACCCATTCAGGAGTATTTGGAATAAGAGTTTTTTAAAAAAAACCAAGATGGTACCCATGAGTGGGTGACCAAAGCCCTACCATATGTTATTGGACACAGAAAAAAGGGTGGGGCTTTCCATTGAGCAGCCAAAGGCATCATCTTGACTTCTTCTATTTCCATCCATGGATGCTCCTGAATTCCACATTTAATCATGGAAATTTACTGGTGACTTTGAGTCAATCGCTGTCTCTAGAAGAGATGTTCTGAATCCAACCTTAAATTCTTGGAAGAACCATCAATTATACATTATACAGTCCCTCCCAGCTGGATGCCCTCAGATCAGGGGTGAAATTCAGCAGGTTCTAACAGGTTCTGGAGAACCGTAGTGGAAATTTTGAGTACCGTATTTTTCAGAGTATAAGACGCACCAAGATTTTGAGAAGTAAATTTTAAAAAAAGTTTTTGCACTCTGCAGACCTCCCAAAAAGGGCCTGTTTTTTGTGAAAAAAGGGCATGCATAGCCTTTAGGAGGATTGTAGAGTGCTTCTGGGGGCTGTGGGGGGGAAACAAGCAAAAAAAGGCCCATTTTCACTCATTTTTGCCCTCCCCAGCCCCCAGGAGCACTCTGGAAGCCTCCTAAAGGCTATGCATGGCCATTTTGGTGAAGGGCTCAGGGTTTCGGGAGGCCAAAAATGATGTATTCAGTGTATAAGATGCACCCAGATTTTCACCCTCTTTTTTGAGGGAAAATGGTGCATCTTATACTCCGAAAAATACGGTAGCTTGGAGAACCTGCAAATACCACCTCTGACTGGTGGGGTGGGAATGGAGATTTCGCAATACCCTTCTCTGGCCACACCCATAGAACCACTAGGGAAAAACTTGAATTTCACCACTGCCTCAGATGTCTTAACAGTGAACTTCCAACAGTGTGGAAGTTTCACATCCCCAAAGGTCACAGTTTACTCTCCCAATAACCCTTGCATTTCCCTACTACCAAATATTGGATAAGAGATAATGAGGACCCAAATTCCTAAAATTATTCCTGGACCAGGTGGCTCAGGTTAAGAAACAGACGCTGCCAGGTTTCCAATAATGCTACTTTATTATTGTTATTCAGGATTAACATACTGTAATCACGAATGCCTGTCCAGTTTTCTCTTATTCCATCTAACATTGAACAATATCAAGATAACATTATGTATTCGTTTGTTTTGTTTGCTTGTCAAACATGTACAAGATAACAATATAGGTATGAACATAAACATGAACAAAGGAAGTAAATACAGATAAAGGGGGACAGTAGGATAGGGATGGTAGGCACGCTGATGCGCTTATGCACTCCCCCTTTACGGCCCTCTTAGGAATGGGGTGAGGTTCACGGTAGACAGTTTGAGGTTGAATCTGTGAGGATTTGAGGATGTAACAATGAAGTCGGGTAGAGCATTCCAGGTGTTGACCACTGTTGCTGAAGTCGTATTTTCTGCAATCGAATTTGGAGCGGTTTACCTTGAGTCTGTATCTATTGTTTGCCTGTGAATTATTGAGGTTGAAGCTGAAGTAGTCATTGACAGGTAGGACGTTGTAGCAGACAATTTTGCACCCTATGCTTAGAATTATAATGAGTGTCTTTCTCATGCCTGATTTGGATTGTCTAAAGGTAATTCTCGACTTACAACGTTTACGTTGCTCATGACCAGTCCTCACACTTACAAACTGTTGCAGCATCTCCACTGATCAGAATTCGGTCGCTTGGCCCTGGCATGAATGTATGATGGAGTGTTGCAGTGTTCTGAGGTCATGTGATCACCCTTTGGGACCTTCCCAGCCATCTTCTGACAAACAAAGTCAATGGGGGAAGTTGGATTTGCTTAACAACTATATGATTCACTTAACAGCTGCAGTGATTTGCTTAACAACCATGGCAAAAAAGTCATAAAATCAAATGCAACTTATTTAGCACCACCAATTATGGTCATAAGCCAAGACTATCTGTAATTGCTTCTCCGACTATTTCAATGGTTTCTTCCTTACTTCCTTCTCTTAATGGCTCTTTCAGATTTTGCCCAAGGACACCTCCAAAGTCTTTTATAGATTACAGCTATAATCTAAATAATATAAGATGTGTAGCTGTTGCCAGCTACACATCTTTCACCAGTACCTCTTGGCATTGGTGAGATCCAGGATCTAGTCCCCACTCAACCCTGTAGTTATTGGGTGATTGGTATTGAAGTTGATGATTGTACAGTAATGGTATGTTTGAAGGGGGTCTGTAGGTGCGGGGACAAATTCAAGATGAGATCATAAGATCTTGGTCACCACCTTGATTTTTTTTTACCCTCCTCCTGTTGATGTCCTTGGAGTCATTTTTCCAGAAGAAATTGCTGCTTTCTGCAGCTCTTGGTTCTTGGCCCTTGTGAGATCATTCCATACAATTCATCTTTTTCTTTTGTAGTTTTGATTTTGGAAAGCCTGCCCTTACCACTCTTCATCTCAAGCCAAAATCTGGGGAAACGCCAAAGGCTTCAAGTACACAAAGAACCTTGTTGACTTGGGTGGACTCTAAAAAAAGGAGATGGGGTGGAATGGAATTTTAATTTTAAACCAAACGACAGGCAAGGTCTACCTTTTGACAAGGGCTAAACCACAAGGCCAAGTAGTGTGAGAAATCTATGCTTTGTATCTGGATCTATTCAGACCGGGGGATTTCCAATGTTGTGATGTATGTGAGGTGTGCTGAACTAAAGGATGGTTGGAACATAGTATGCATATTGTCTTCTATTCAATCAGGCCCAATTCTTGAAGACTGGGGGAAATATCCCTGTAGTTTTCTTGGCAAGATTTCAGAAGTGGTTTGCCATTTTCTGCTTCCTGGGGCTGAGAGAGAGAGAAAGTGACTGGTCCAAGGTCACTCTGCCGTCTTTATGCCTTAAGGCAAAACTAGAAATTACGCTCTCCTGATTTCTGGCGTGATGCCTTTTTCACGGCACCAAATTAGCTCTCTCGTATTAATTACACAGTATTAATTATAGAACAGGGGTGTTGTAAGTGTGTCATGCCAGTGGCCTGCAAAAGATTACTTAATCCTCACAAGCTTCACAACCATCAGCTATGACATGGCAATGTTTAATTGAATAGCTCAACAGCATGACATATACTGTATCTCTGAGAGTTGGTTGTCAATGACTTACAGTTACAGGCTGTCCTATTTTTCCAAAGAAGCAGGCATCCCACAGAGGAGGAGGAGGAGGAGGAGGAGGAGGAGGAGGAGGAGGAGGAGGAGGAGAAGAAGAAGAAGAAGAAGAAGAAGAAGAAGAACTAGAAGAAGAAGGAAGAGGAGGAGGAGGAGGAGAAGAAGAAGAACTAGGAGAAGAAGAAGAACAAGGAGAAGGAGAAGGAGAAGGAGAAGGAGAAGGAGAAGAAGAAGAAAGAAGAAAAGGAGGAGGAGATTTGAGTTCAGCTCACGGGCAGCCTATTTTTTTCCTTACATTTGTGTGCACATTGAAATGGTCACCAGTTACTAGATGGGAAGAAGATTCAGATCAACCCCAAAAGCACTGTTTGGTTTGTTTTTCAATATTTTCCTCCAGCTTTTCAAAATCGCCTCCCACAGTGGCTTGTATAAAGCAAAACATGCAACGTTGCAATTTTTTTCCACTTTAAAAACAACAGTAAAACTATCTCACAAATCAGGCTGACAGTTATAGAAAACCATTTTTTTTAAAAAAAACCAACAATAAGCCAGCCATTCAAACCAGAACATTGGCTCCACATTCAAAATAATAACTCAGCTCCAAGTAATTGGAATTCAAACCGATGAGGAAAATCTTATCCAACTTTCCATTAAGCGTAACTTCCATACGTGTTGTGCTGCAGTTGACCTTAAAGCAATCGGTTTTAGATATGAAAATGGCACGAAATGGAAATAGGACTCAGTTTAGCTCGAGTGAGAAAAATAACCAGTGTGATACCTCTGCCATTGAGGATCTGAGAGAGGCAGGGTTCAAATGCTATCTTTGTTCTCATCATTCTGTGTGACACACAATAAAAAAGGATAGAACTTCATTACACTATCACAGCAATCTGACTGACTTCTTTTTTTAAATCATACAGTTAGTCCTTGACTTTAGGCGGGCGATTATAAAAAGAGTCACACATGACTGGATCCAATTTTACAATCTTTTTCATGGTTGTCATTAAGCAAATTCCGTAGTCATTAAGCAAACCCATAGTTTGTGATGGGCTGGTTTTGCTGGAACACAGAACTAAAAACTGGTTTCCAGCAACACTTGTGTAAATTGGAGTCATGTGACACAGGGCACTGCAAATGGCCATAAATATGAGCCAATTGAAAAGTGCCTTACATCACCTTGGGAGAGGGGACATTGGAACATCAAAACTGGGATATAAGTAGCTTTTGGAGGGTCTGTCATAATTTTGAACAGTTGCCACGTGACTGGTCAGAACTCAAAAACTTTCTGTGCTCTTCCTTCATCTCTGTTCGAAATTATTTTCACAGTGTCCACAATCTATGGGGAATCCCATTAGCCTTAAAGATATGGAGTATTTAGACATGGATTTCATAGGACAGGCCATTCTCATAAGTGAGAAGAAGCTGCAATACTTTCTTCCTCTAACGATTAACATTGGGACATGTATTTTGTTGATTACCATAATGAAAATGCTTGGGATTGGTGATTCATGTCCCTATTTAGGAAGAGAGGCATTCCTGTAAAAGAAATAAGCTATGAAAGGAAGTCCCAAAGATGCTTTTTCAAAATGCAACTGGACTTTGTTTTTCCTTGAAGATTTCTCGCTTCTCCTCCAAGAAGCTTCTTCAGTTCAGATCATTGGGACAACCATGATCTGGATGGCTGAGAATGTCTATAGATACTAAGAAATGAAGGCTACTAAAAGATGAACTTTTGCTATGATTTCCTTGCAATGGCAAAGGATCTTGCATATCCCAATGTCTCTATAAGTTCCACTGTTGGGATGATGGATCACAGAAGGAAATAAAATCCCCCCACCGGTAGAGTGGCAAACAAATCTAATGGGGCTTTGCAATCAGGTCTCTGTCAAGATGATATCTGAAGATAAGGGAGGACGGGGGATCGTATGCAATGAGCTGGTGAAGAAGTGCAGAGGGAAAACATATATAGAAGTAATGCTTGTGATGTGCTCAAAAGTGAAAGTGACATCCTAATAGCAGAAGGACAGTTTGATCTTGCAAGGAATGTATCCTTGGCACCTGAAATCTTTGAACAGTAAACATTGGCCAAATTGGTGTGATAGGACAGAAATGTGAAGAGTGAAATCAGATTGTCTAGCAACACGCAAACTGGAATGGGAAGGAATGGATCACTTCAGAGGAGAAAATTATAGATGAGAAAATTATAAAAGAAATGGGGAAGCCTCCGTTATTCACTTTGTGCCTTCGTAAGTGCTTGGATTCAATGTTCCAAATCATGGAATGATCTTGATTCCAATCCAAGGAAAGCCAATCAAGAATAGAACGATTCAAGTCTACATAGATTCAAAGAAAGCGAAAGATGGACTATTCTATGGAGACCTGCAACGTATTGGAAATACAGATTAGAACAAGGACCTTCATACTAATTATAGGAGACTGGAATATAAAAGCTGAACATAAAATAACATCTGGAATAATGAGAAAGTTTTCCCTCAATGTACGAAGCAAAACAGGAGTGAAATGAGTAGAGTTCAGCCAAGAAAAGTCAATGTTTACAGCAAGCACTGCCTTCCAACAGTCTAAAAAAAGTTCTACACATGGACAACACTGGATGAACTTCAAAATTAAATTGACAGTGTACTCTGCATTCAGAAATGGAGAAACTCTGTTTATTCAAGCTACATCTTGGGTTTTTTTTGACACTCCCACTCCCACATCCACACCAGTGGTGGGATTCAAAATTTTGTACTACCAGTTCGGTGGGCGTGGCTTGGTGGGTGTGACATGGCTTGGCAGGTGTGGCAGGAGAAGGATACTGTAAAATCCCCATTTCCTCCTGATCAGCTTGGACTCAGGAGGCAGAGAATAGATGGGGGCGGGGCCAGTCAGAGATGGTATTTGCCGGTTCTCCAAACTACTCAAAATTTCCTCTACTGGTTCTCCAGAAGTGGTCAGAACCTGCTGAATACCACCTCTGATCCACACCAACACTGTGGCTGTCCAAGGCCCATTTCATACATTGCATGGTTGAAAAGTGAAGATTCCAGAAGAAAATCATTCTCTCAGCTGAATAGTATCTGTGACCAAGGGCTTATCTAGAAGAAGAGCTTCAAGGGCCCAGTGGGCACCTAAAATGTGATGGGTGAAGTCACTCCATCAGATTGCCACAGAAGCTTCCTGGGTGACTCTGGACAATTTCCTATCTCTCTCACTCCAAACTTCCTCATTGAGATGCTGTTGTGAGGATAAATGGAAAGAGAATATTCCATGTACATAAATATAGATATAAATAAAGAAATAAAGGAGGGGGGAGAGAGGAGAGGAGAGGAAGAGTAGGAAAAGTAGGGTAAGCTAAGCTAAGGTAATGTAAGGTAAGGTAAGAAAGGAAAGGAAATTAAAGGAAAGGAAAGGAATGGAAGAAACTGTAAAATAAACTTGCCCATTTCAATAGTAGTGTAACTAGGAATGCTGCACAATTGTATTTTCTCTTTATTCATTGATTGATTGATTACATATTATTATTTCCCTCTGGAAGTTAAGGGCAATGCATGTGTGGGGAAATGTTTGGTTACCCTTCTATAAATACATAGCTTGGGACGTGGTGGCTCAGTGGCTAACACGCTGAGCTTGTTCATCAGAAAGGTCGGCAGTTCAGTAGTTCGAATTCCTAGCGCCGCGTAATGGAGTGAGCTCCCCTTACTTGTCCCAGCTTCTGCCAACCTAGCAGTTCAAAAGCATGTAAAAATGCAAGTAGAAAAATAGGAACCACCTTTGGTGGGAAGGTAACAGCTTTCCGTGAGCCTTCAGCGTTTAGTCATGCCAGCCACATGACCACGGAGACGTCTTCAGACAACGCTGGTTCTTTGGCTTTGAAACGGAGATGAGCACCGCACCCTAGAGTCAGGAACGACTAGCACATATGTGCGAGGAGAACCTTTACCTTTACAATAAATAGCTTATATTTCCTTCCTTCCTTCCTTCCTTCCTTCCTTCCTTCCTTCCTTCCTTCCTTCCTTCCTTCCTTCCTGTTTTACTGGAATTCTACTCTCCAAACCCCTGAAGCAACTCTCTGATCGAGGCAGTTGCAGATAAATAAATGCAACAAAAACAAGGATCTCCTTTGATGCTATCTTCACAAGGTAGCAACCTTGTGAAGGAGGCTAAGCTGAGAGAGATTGTGACTGTCTAACAGTGTACCATGAAATTCTAGGATCCAAAGATGGGTCTCTCCACTCGTGGTAAAGGTAATGTAGGAGATCAGTAGACAAGAGTATGATGAGCCAACCCTTTTGTCCTTGGAAAGAGCAAAAAATGAAGTTTCTAACCTTTTTTTTTTAATATTGTGGATCATTTTCAAAATGTTCACAAGGAGCAACTTCTGTCCAGATAAGGATACTCCCTCCTTAAAAATCTCTCACAATGCAGTGAATTCTTACTCCAGTGACCTCTAAATTTTGGCGATTACACTCGCCAAAATATTTGTATTTCGAGGATTTTAATGAGCACTCCCATCGGGAAAAATTAAAAATATGCAGAGGCCAATGGTCTAGATGGGAAGGAGCAATTTTGCAAGATTTTTCACCCTGCAGAGGGGAAGCTTCTTCATTTCTGACTGAATGCTGGGGAATGGAAGAATGGAAGCCTAACCCTAACTCACTCTACAGTGAGAACTGAAGAAGCTTCCTGGATGAGAAGTGAAATGTCTTCAAGAAAAACAACAACAAGGAAGTCCAGTTTCCTTTTGAAAAGGCACATTTGGGGACAAGCATGACTCGGATGAGTGAGAATCATCATAAGACATTTAGTTTATGACATAATACAAAATGCCACAAAGGATTTCCTGGGCTGATGGGCTGATGTTTGACTGTACTGGACAGTTCAACATGAGCTGTTTTCAAGGCATAAACACCTCTGAATGTATTCCAACTGTTCCAATAAAGGCAAGTAGATTAGAAGCCCTCTCTCTGTTAAAGGCAGCAAGGAATTTGGTTGTCTAGTTGTCTATCAAATTATGTGTACAAAGCAGGGCAATTACACGGAGAAACCTTATTTAGGAACACAAGGAAATTCACAATGGATGAGATGAAGAAGAAAAATTGTTGTTAGTTGCGAAGTCGTGTCCAACCCATCAAGACCCCATGGGCAATGTTCCTCTAGGCCTTCCTATCCTCTACCATCCTCCGGAGTCCATTTAAGCTCACACCGACTGCTTCTGTGACTCCATTCAGCCACCTCATTCTCTGCCGTCCCCTTCTTCTTTTGCCCTCCATCTTTCCCAGCATGAGGCTCTTTTCCAGGGAATCCTTCCTTCTCATTAGGTGGCCAAAGGATTTGAGTTTCCTCTTCAGGTCTGGCTTTCTAAGGAGCAGTCAGGGTTGATCTCCTCTAAGACTGACTGGTTGGATCACCTTGCAGTCCAAGGGACTCGCAGGAGTCTTCTCTAGCACCAGAGTTCTTTGGCCCTCAGCCTTTCTATGGTCCAACCTTCACAGCCATACATTGCAACTTGGAAAATAGTATAGGAATTATATGTTGACAAATTAAACGCTTGTGTGGGTTTCTTTTTCCTTCTTTTTCCCACCCCTTCCCTTATTCCTTGTAGGTTGTTTCTTTTCAACTGTGAGCTTAGAAACTGGGATTCATGCAGATAGTCCTTGATTTGCAACAATAATTAGGGACAGGATTTTCATTGCTAAGCAAGGTGATTGTCAAGAAAGTCATGCTGGATTTTGTGATCCTTTTTGCCATGGTTGTTAAGTGAATCTTTGCAGTTGTGAAGTGAATCCTACAGTCATTAAGTGAATTTGGCTTCCTTCATTGACTTTTCTCTGTAGCTGTCTGAGAAGGTGGCAAATGGTGATTATGTGACCCCAGGACACTGCAACCATCATAAACACAGGTCAGTTACCAGGCGCCCAAATTTTGGTTGTAAGTCATTTTTTCAATGCCATTATAACTTCACATGGTTCAGTGGTGGGTTTCAAACATTTTTAGAACTTCTTCTGTAGGTGTGGCCTGCTTTGTGGGAGTGGCTTGTTGGCCATGTGACCAGGTGGGAGTGGCTTGCCAGTCATGTGACTGGGTGGGCGTGGCCAACTTGTAAGCTCACTTAACAACGCTCTTCCTTAGCAACCAAAATTTTGGCTCAGAAACTCTGGCATTTGAAGCACGCAAGTCTTAAAGCTGTCAAGTTACAAGATCCTTGCACCCATAACCCTTTAGAAAGAAACCCCCCAGGGGTGTTCAAACTTGACAGCTTTAAGACTTGTGGACTTCACCTCCAGAATTCCTCCTCTTGCTCTTCATCTTGATGATGTGCAGACGGACAGGGGGAGGGAGCTGGAACCGGTTCTAAACGGCACTGTAGATTTGTGGAACCTCTTCTATAAAAGAGGTTAGAACTGGCAGGAACCCACCCCTGACATGGTCACTATTGGAATGGTTGTAAGTAAAGAAACTACCTGTATTCAGCTGATCTGGGTAAGCCACTCTGAGAGATTCTTAGCCCCCCCTTTTTTTATAGCCCAAATGGGCTCAGAGGTTTTGGCTAAGCAATCACAAATGCCATGAAAAGCAAGCAAAACTATAAGAAAAAATGTATCAATCTGATTTATGCATTGCACGAATCCACAGTTTGTTTGAACAAGCAATTCATTGGTGGGTTGCTGCGGGTACGGCCCGGTACAGCTGTACCGGTAGTGGCTGGGAGCAGCTGAGAGTGTACCAGTACGGTGGCTCATTTGGCCCACCCACCCGCCTGCACTCTATAGTTGTTTTGTGAGAAATGGCAAAGTGTGCACATGCGCACAGCGTACAATGCCTGCGCGAGCCCCAAGAAGCAGCTGGTTGCCCCAGGAGCGGTGGATGAGTGCCCAGCGCATGTCCGGTGCGTGCCCAGCACACATTTGGTGCATGCATGAACAGACTGCAAGCAGTGTACTGGTAGTGATGGGAAGAGTAACCCACCACTGAAGCAATTGAATAAGTCACAACTGGTCAGAATTATGTGATCAGCCATGCCCACAATTCAAGATGGCAGACAGGGCTTTATGGCATTGTGTTTGCCATCTTGCTGGTTTTAACACCCTCTTTGGCTGCTGCTGCACCAGGAGTGGTATTCAGCAGATTCTGACCAGTTTTGGAGAACCAGTAGCAGAAATTTTGAGTAGTTCGGAGAAGCGGTAAAAACCATCTCTGACTGGCCCTGCCCCCATCTATTCTCTGCCTTGTGAGTTGCAGCTGATCAGGAGGAACTGGAGATTTTGCAGTATCCTTCCCCTGCCACACCCACCAAGCCACACCCACCAAGCCATGCCCACTGAACCAGTAGTTAAAAAATAAATCCCACCACTGTGCTGCCCACATGTTAAAATATAAATAATTATATTTAGACTTTAGACTGATGCTCAAATTATATCCCTGTGGATTCTAACCACATTTTATGGCTCAGGACAATATTTCTCAATCTTGGCAACTTTACGATCAGAGGATCTTCCAACAGGCAAAATTCTCCATCCATCTTCAAGTTGCCAAGGTTGAAAAACATTGGCTTAGAGTGATGCATGAATTCAGCCACTGAGATTCGTTTAACCAACCTTATCTAAAATATATCTTGGCTTAGTTCAACATGTGAATCCTGCCAAGGCCTTTTCCCAGGTTAATTTCAAGGCAAACTTCATCCTTCAAAGTTTGGATTTTCAATTAGTCCATCCTCTCTTGGCACATTAAACATCTCCTGGACACAAGCCCCATAATCCCCAGCGATGTTGCCTAGCCAGCATGACAGAGTGGTGGGATGCCATTTGGAGAAAGATGAATGTCAGCATATCCAGCCCAGCAGTTAGGTGGCTTTCCCATGGCTATCCTTAATATACCAAATCCAGCTGTTTACTAGAAACTGAAACACTGATGGTCAACTTCGGGGATTATGTCATGCATGTTAACTGTACATATTTTCCGCATGGTTGACCTTCCCCGCTTAATTTGAAAAGCAGTGTTGCCTATGATGGATTGGTATTGGCTGAGATACAGGGCCAAGGTTGGCTCACCTCTCTGGACCTCAACTTGGCAGCCTTGAGTTGTGTGGACTTCAACTCCCAGAATATCCCCAGGCAGCAAGAGTGGCAGCCACGTCATTCTGCAAGGTCTGCTGGGATTGTAATTGCAACCAACGATTGGGAAGATGCCAACATGGGAGCTGAACTGGAAAAAGCTGGAAGCCAAGAGCAAGGAAGCCAGTGGGAGGGAAGGAATTCATGCTGGGCAAAGGGTAGGTAGATCAAGACTGAAATGACATCTTGCACAAAGTCCTTTAGCTAACCCTGGATACCTTCAGGTGATAATTTATTAGACAGGTCTTCACCATCACATTTAAATCAGGAATCCAGTAACACCTTTCCAACCAAACATTTTTTTAAAAAGGCAGAAGGTCTCATGTCCTGCAGCTTTCTTCCTATGATGACACCATCACCTCTGTACTCATGGCATTTTTAGTGGGCTGGAGATGACTGTCTTCCATCTCTAACTCTCTTGTTTTTATTTATTTATTTATTTATTTTATTTGTCAACAAGTACAAGGAAACAAGCAGGAAAAACACATGAAAAAATGGCACAAATAAATGGATATAAATAAGCAAAACATAGCCATAAACCCATAAAAAGAGTACATATAAATGTAGGACAGGGATGGTAGGCACACTGGTGCTCTTATGGACGCCATTTAAGGGACCTCTTAAGAAACACGTAAAGTCCATGGTAGACAGTTTAAGGTAAAAAGTATGGGGGTTAGAGGAACTAACAACAGGATCAGGTAGGGTATTCCACACATTTACTACTCTTATTGCTGAAATTGTTTTTCCTGCAATAAAGATTAGAACGGATTACATTTAGTGTGTATCTATTGCTAGCCCTTGTGTTATTGCAGTTGAAATAAAAGTAGTCATTAACAGGTAGGACATTATGGCAGATTATCTTGTGCACTAAGCTCAAATCGGAAGGTAGACAGCATAGTTCAAGGTTATCCAGGCCTAAAATTTCAATATACGAAATTTTATGACGAGCAGACGCGTTGAGGCCTCTTCTCGTAAAATACCTCTGGACCCTCTTTAATGTTTTAACGTCCGAAACACAGTGTGGGTTCCATGCAGGTGAGCAGCATTCAAGGATAGGTCTGGCAAAGGTTTTGAATGCCCTAGTTAGCAGCACAGAGTTACCAGAGAGAAAACTACGTAGAATAAGGTTGACAACTCTGAATGCTTTTTTGTCAATGTTGTTACAGTGAGCTCTGGGGCTTAGATGTTTTGAAATGAGTACTCCTAGGTCTTTGACAGAGTGTGGCTCATCTTTTAGATCGTTTCTGCCCAGCTTGTATTTGATGTTCTTACGTAGTTCAGAGAACCGGTAAATACCACCTGCCCCCAGCTGATCGGGAGGAAATGGGGATTTTGCAGTATCCTTCCCCTGCCAGGCCTACCAAGCCACATCCACAGAAACAATAGTAAAAATGTTTGAATCCCACCACTGACTTGCGGGGCCAGTGCGACGTGCAATAAATTCACATGGTGCAATAGGACTGCGTGTTTGTTAGTAGGATTCACTGGGCTAGGGATTTTGTTTTGTCTTTCACTGTGAGTTGTCTTGTGTTGGGAGTGTGTGCACGAAGGGAGGCTCAGCCAAGCTCATTGTACACATGTTTGCTTTGACAATAAAGGTTTGAATTGAATTAAATGACCTCACAAGATTCCATTTAAATCATTTACTTCTGCTGTTTTGAATGAAATGTCTCGATCTCTCTGATTGTTCAAAATACCAGAGCTGGGATGAAGTCTCTGCTCTGCGTGGCCCTGGGAACCACTGTCTTCATTGGCACTGATGTTCCCCCCAACCTCATTTGTTTAACTGGGGAGTGTCTGGATGGACAGGGCCCAACGCTACAGGCTGCGATGAAATCCAGATCCCATTCTCCTCCCTCTCATCTCTGGTTCAAAGAAGCAGCTGGATCAGATCAAGTCTGATGGGTCCTTGGTGCCTTGTCTTGTTTTTCTTGGCACCAGACACCAGGCCCAGGGATGCAAGGATGGATAGATGGATGGGCTAAAAGCAATAGGTGGACATCTATTTTGGATCCCCCTGGGACGAGCTACGACTGACTTCATTGGATGCAATCAAGTAGCTAAATTGTTGTGGGCTTAAGTTAGGATGAGGCAGTGAAGATGGGCAAAAGGAGGATATGGCATGTTGGTTAGGCAGGTGCAGGTGAGGCAGACCACAAGTATGTTCTCAGTGAACAATTGTAAAGTGTTAAAAACCCATTGTGTTTCTTGAAGTAGCCTGAGATTGCCTGAAACCTAGATAGCTCACAAAAGCTTGTGCCATTTATTTATTTATTTATTTGCTTGTTTGTTTGTCAAACATGTACAAGATAACAAGTATAGGTATGAACATAAACATGAACAAAGGAAGTAAATACAGATAAATGGGGGCAGTGAGACAGGGATGGAAGGCCCGCTGGTGCGCTTATGCATGCCCCCTTTCCGGATCTCTTAGGAATGGAGGGAGGTGCACAGTAGTCAGTTTGAGATTGAAGCTGTGAGGGTTTGAGGATGCGACAACGGAGTCAGGTAGAGCATTCCAGATGTTGACCATTCTGTTGCTGAAGTCGTATTTTCTGCAATCGAGTTTGGAGCGGTTTACCTTAAGTTTGTATCAATTGTTTGCTTGAGTATTATTGAGGTTGAAGCTGATGAAGTTGTTGACAGGCAAGACATTATAGCAGACAGTTTTGTGTACAATGCTTAGATCGAACCGCAGGCGCCACAGTTCCAGATTGACCAAGCCTGGTGGCATAAGGGATTCTATTGTGAGCAGAGGACTGCAGTACTCTTCTGGTGAAGTACCCCTGGACCCGCTCAATCATGTTAATGTCTGATATACAGTATGGGTTCCAGGCAGACGAGCTGTATTCGAGAACTGGTCTGGCAAAGGTTTTGTATGTCTTAGTTAACAATACAATGTTACCAGAGAAGAAGCTTTGCAAAATTAAGTTAACAACTCTTAATGCCTTTTTGGCAGTGCTATTACAGTGAGCTCTGGGTCTTAGATCGTTTGAGATGAGTACTCCTAGGTCTTTGACAGAGTGGGGGTCATCTACGAGATCGTTTTGGCCCAACTTGTATTTGGTGTTCTGATTTGTATTTCCAATGTGTATGACAGAGCATTTATTAGGTGATTTATTATCAGACTCCTGAGAATTTCATGGACAGGCAAGAAAACAAACTGATCAATCATTGAAGAAATGAATCAACTCAAGGCCAAAAAGACCAGTCTCAAATTAAACTACTTTAGACGTGTAATACAAACACCTAGGTCTCTGGAGAAGGCTCAATTTCTGGGAATGGTGGCAGGAAAGAGAAGAAGAAGGTGACCAGGAGCAAGGTGAGTGGATGGGCTCAATTACAGTGCTATGGGCATAGCATTGTAAGAGCTGAAAGATCAGGTTAGAGACAGATCCTCATGGAGAAAATCTATCTCCCTGGTTGCTAGGAGAACAACTTGATGGCACATCAATCAATCAGTCATCCAAAAGTTTCCTTTTGGCAGTGGATGAATGCAGCTGCTTGGCTTACAAATAATGCAATGAGACATATTGCATGAAGAGAGATGCACTCCCCTTTGTTTTTAGTATGCCCCATCCTCCATGAAAAAAACACGCCAACACATTAACCTTGTTGAAATGTAGTCTTCAGCCAAAACAGCTCACACTCTTTCCTGATGTGTTATATTTCTTCTAGTGTAGGATATCTACGACCTAATTTGCCAAAGACCACACTAGCGGTGGCGTGGGCAGTCCCGAGGGGCTTCCCCCACCACAACACTCCTATCTGTGGAGGCCAAAATCTGAATTTTTCAGTTTGCAAAGCTTCTTCCATCTGCAAAATCTATTCCGTTAGCTAGCAACGCTGTTATTTCTTCTTGGTTCAGAATCCTGATTCTACTGATGCTTGTCTTTGTTACAAATCAACACTCAACTTGAGTCCCTTGGTTTGGACAAGTACTCGGTAACCTTATGAAGTGCAGGCTGAGGATGAATTTGCAACCTCTCACTTTTATTAATAGAGGCAGCGTCACTTCGCCTATCTGTAGGAACCAGCTACGCTCCCAACCAGCCTTCCATGACAGCCAAAGTGCTGTCATGGAAGGCTGTAGCCTGTGTCATCCATCAACTGCTTGGTGATAGCTTTTCCTGAATAGAGCAAGAGGCATGTCATCACCAGGTTCCTCAAAATAGCCCAGCTGTTCCTAGTTGAATATAGCTCAGGCCTTTGATGATCGATGATATATTCGCAGTGGGTCACATAACACGTTAAGTCAAAACGCATCTGGTTCTGGTATTGGCTTGACCTACTTGATGAGCTGAGCTATTCTGGGTTGGAAACCATGGCTTACAGCAGGAACAGGAAACATTTTTTGAGCCCAGAACTGTACTTGGACTGAGTGGTACACCAGAATATGCTGAAATAGGTAGATTCAGCATGTGTCCTGGATTTGATTTCAGTTGGCTTTCACTTATGTGTAACAATAGTGGACCATACGTATACCTCAGAGTTGAATTGTTGGAGTCTAAGTATGTATGCGTTTATTATTAGAATGTAAATGTTCTGACTTAGGCTTCCCAAGAGCATGAAGCAAACTCCTTGTCCCGACAAAAAAACCCTTTTATTAATTGATTGTGAATTCTGCTCATTCACAGCCAGCAAAGTCTTTCATGGGAGCCACAGACCTTATCTGGCTTGGAGAGCTTCCAGGCCGCTATCTGCAAAACTTGCCAAGGAGCCTTGGAGGGTCATGAACCAATTAAGCGAACTAATTGTCTCCTGCAAAATCCACTCCCCTTTCACTCCTCTTTTATTTCCTCTGGGAGGGGCCATTCATCATCCACCTGTGGCCTTTCTCCCAAGTCAACCCCTGTTCTTTAGCTGTTCCCTTCATCTGGCAACTCTGTGCATGCGCACACTGGGAACAGGCTCCTGCTGTTCTTCTGCCTCACTGATGTCTGACTCTGAAGGTAGCTGATAACTGCCAGACAGCCCTGGCCCCCTCTCTGCCTCTGACACAGAGCCCTTGTCAGAGCCTTCCCCAGACTCCAGGACTGGCCCATGTTCCTCCCCAGCCTCCTCACTGTGCAAATCTGCTGTCAGCTCTGCCACAACAGTATAATGACTATATGAATGTATATTACACATTATTCTGGGGAGCTAATAAAGAATTATTAGCAGACTAAATCAATTGAAACAACAACCCAATCAATCATCACTGAGCAACACCTAAACTCAAACAACCAGATGGGCTCACCATAAAATATATCTTTTTCCTGGGGGGAAGAGCCAGGTTTTTACCACCTTAAGAAAGACCAATCAAGATGGGCCATTCAAATCTTGGGTGGTGTGATGGTTTCTGCAACTGACACAGTGATAGAGAAGACCTACTTCCTGGGATACATCAGATGTCATTGCTTAATGGATGGGATTGCATTACCAGGAGCAATGAAACAGGACTATTTGTATAGATTGGAGTATAAATGATGTATTCAAGTCTATATACAAGAATCTGCTCAACTAATAGGAAGCACAAAATTGGCAGTAGATAAAGGTCAGTGGAATTCAAGGGGGATTGAACATGGATCTCTTGTGGCAATGCAAGGATTCTAAACTGATGCTGTGTTTTACTCCGCCCCGCCCCAGCCTCTCCTACACAATGACATTTCTATGAGAACAGAGATGACAGAGAGAAACCATGGAAGACAGACAGCCCTTCAAATAACCTGACATGCCTTGAAATAATTTACAGCACTATAAATGATACCTAGATATCCACTGGAAGCCACTGCATAATGGATAGTAATTCTGACACCTTGTAGAAGTCTAAAATCTAAAATGCAGCGGTGAAATTTAATTTTTTTTACCACCTCCTCTGTGGACATGGCTTGATGGGCATGGCAGGGGGAAGGATACTGCAAAATCTCCATTTCCACCCCATTCTGGGGCCAGCCAGAGGTGATACTTGCCAGTTCTCCAAACTACTCAAAATTACTGTTTGGTGGATTATGATCCCACAAATCAATGTGAATGGGAATACAATATGATGTGTTGAACATACTGTCCCTGGTGGCTCACTGAGGTATTGCATATTCATTGGGAAACAGAACAATGTAGCGAACCTATTTCCCCCTGGTGGCTGAATTGGATATTGCAGGCTCAATTTCAAAAATATGCATTAAAGCTGTACTGTATAATTGACTGTAATAAGGAGTTGAACCTATACACTTTACTGTCTATTGATGGTTCACTGAGGTATTGCAGGATGATTAAGAAAATAGGACAATGTAATACAATTAATAGGATGTACAGTCTTGCCCCCCATCTTATTAACGATTCATAGAGCAATATAAGTCCATGGACACCAACTGACTGTCAGAACATATGATGAAAACTCCTTACTTTCACAACACAAGGACAGACTTAACCATATTTTTCATTGGGAAACTGTAAGCATCCTAAGCCAAGCTAATTCCAAAAATGCTAGAGAATTTCTGGAAGCCTGGAATTCAAAGAAATCAACAAGCACATAGAGATAAACAACATTGACAGACCATTCAAAAAGCTAAAAAGGAAACAAAAAGACCAAAACACCACCTTGTCAGTAGTCAACATGCAGATAATCAGAGATTAACATCAAGATTAATATTAGACCAATAGTCAAGCAGCAAACAATACCTTAACCAAGGAATTATCAGCCCAGACAAAAAAGCGAACAGTAAAGAAGAGCCTAATTAAACCAGTGTTTCTCAACCTTGGCAACTTGAAGATGTCTGGACTTCAACTCCCAGAATTCCCCAGCCAGTGAATGCTGGCTGGGGAATTCTGGGAGTTGAAGTCCAGACGTCTTCAAGTTGCCAAGGTTGAGAAACACTGAATTAAACAACCAAGAACATTTCCACTACCAGTGACAGGGTAAGTCACTTGTATATAAACAGAGAGTGAATCCCATTCCCTTTTAATACTGATCATATTACCTAGCTGGGTACCACTTTATAATGCCTTGATAAGACCACACTTGGAGTATTGCATCCAGTTTTGGTCATCACAATATAAAAAAGATGCTGAAACTCTAGAAAGAGATCAGAGAACAGAAGTAAAGATGATTAGAGGACTGTTGAAGAACAGTTACAGGAACTGGGTATGTCTAGTTTAATGAAAAGAAGGACTAAGGGTGACATGACAGCAGTCTTCCAACATCAGGCGCTGCCACAAAGAAGAAGGAATCAAGCTATTCTCCAAGGCATTTGAAGGCAGGACAAGAATCAAGGAAAACTAATCTAAAACTAAGAATAAACGTTTCTGGCAGATCAATCAATCAGTAGACCAACTTGCCTCTAGAAGTTGTGGGCGCTCCGACATCAGAGGTTTTAAAAAAGAGATTGTACAAAATACAGCTGGAAGGGACCTTGAAGGTCTTCTAGTCCAACCCGCTGCTCAAGCAGGAGACCGTATACAATTTGAGACAAGGGGCTGCCCAGTCTTTTCTTAAAACCTCCAGTGATGAAACATTTACAACTTCTGAACCTGTTCCACTGGTTAATTGTTCTCACTGTTAGAAGTTTCTGCTTAATTCCAGATTGCTTCTCTCCTTGATTAGTTTCCATCCATTGTTTCTTGCCTTACCTTCTATTGGTTTAGAAAATAAGTTGACTCTTCTTTGTGGCAGCTCCTCAACATTGCTATCATGTCACCCCCAGACCTTCTTTTCTCTAGACTGGCCAACCCAATTCCTGTAACTGTTCTTCATATGTTTTTGTCTCCAGGTCCTTAATCATCTGAGTTGCTCTTCTTTGCACTTTTTCCAAAATCTCAACCTCTTTTTCGTAATATGGTGACCAAAACTGGATGCAGTATTCCAGATGTGGCTTTACTAAGGTTTTATAAAGTGGTAGTAATACTTCACATGATTTTGATTCTATGCCTCTGTTTATACAACCAAGTATTAGCTTTTTTGGCTGCTGCCACACACTACTGGCTCATGTTTAAGTGATCGTCCACTAGGATTACAAGGTCCATCTCACAGTTACTGTTTTTGAGCCAGGTTTCACTTAATCACATTCTGTACAGCTACCACAGGTTAATTTAAGGAAAATACACATGCAAAATACGCTCTGCTCATGGATAATACAGGACAAAGTGAAAATCACCAATATGGATTGGAAAACTGTCAATAGAAGAAAATATTTATATTAGCTCAGGGTTGAACTGTGAAGCACAAAAGTTATACATTTTTAAAAACCAGGATCAATCAAGAGTTCGTATGGCAATGCATTTTTTTGTCATTTAGCATTTTCTTTTTAAAAAGTCTCTTGCTTCTTATTGCAAAAGATTTATACGATCTGAAGAGAAACCAGAGTATTTAATTTGGGAAAAGCTTTAATAAGATTATATCTTAACTAAGCCTATATATGTTTACTTTTCACTACTATATCTTAACCAGATATAAGCTTTAAGTTAATTGTCTGTGCATTAGAATTTACTTGCTGATAAACAGTTTGAGTAAATAAGATTCTTTAAACTATTTTTGCTAATTTCAATCATGATAATTGGGGATCACCAATTATACATATGTAATATTGATGGAGTGTTTTACTGATGGGATACAAAATGTGTTGTGGGTGGATTTTTTTAATGACAATGTTGAGATATATACCTCCAGGATTGGATTGGCACTGAAATTCTTATTGCAACCTTCCCACTTGAAATAAATTATCCTTCAAAAAAAAAATTGCCCTAAGAGCAGTTTCCATTATTTGAAGCCTTTCCATACCATCTCACCGTTGCCATGGTCCCCTGCTCCTCCTTTGTAAACAGTTGCAGGGGATGCTTTCTGATTGGCTCCCAGAGAGTGTGGTTGCCTGGCAACCTCCTCAAGTGTGCTTAGCAAACTTACTGATAACAGAGGAAAGCTGCAGGAAGCAGAGGCCAAGTGGAACAGAGGCGGTGAGTTGAGGGTGCCAATTTAGGGGAAGAAAAGCTTTCCCCCTTTTACCCCAATAATACCAGATCTTAGAGTTATTGTTCCTTCGGCAGCAGAATGTAACTGGAAGAACTTTTCATGTTCTAAGCCAGAGTTTCTCTATCTTAGCCACATTAAGATGGGTGAATGATGGTTGCAACCCCATTGGTGTAGTGAATGTAGGCACTTCAATGTCGGAATGCATAGCAAAGAAAAATTAATGTCCCTTGGATATTACATATCAATCATGTGAATCTGTGGAATCTACAATCCAAGAGTACATCTTTGATTAAAGCTGAAAGATGTTCCTTAAAGTGGCTTGCTAACCAAATGAACTTTCTCTAGAGAAGGGCAGAAACGGTTCACATCCCATTACTGGTAATGTTACCTGCTGTGGCTTTCATTATTTTTGCTACACAATTTATTTGTATTTAAATGGTTTAGGCAACCTAAGAACAAATGTACAAGTAAAGATGCAGTAAAAAAAATGAAATGCTTGATATTCACACTGTATATCGAGCACAGCAGTAAAACAAACCCATATATTTAACTTTTTTAGGGTTTTGCTTTTGTGATTTTTTTTTGATACTTTGCCTAATATGCATGTGCTGTCAAAATAGTTAACAGGGAAATAAATTGAGATGATGGCTAACTTTGTTTAATGTCTCCTGAAAATTTTCATGAACAATCTAAACATAACTGTTAAACATGTGTATTAAGTTGATGTAAGTAGAATAAAAATTTTTATGAATGAACTTTCAAAAAAAAAAGATGGGTGGACTTCAACTCCCAGAATTCTCCCAACTTTATGCTTGCTGGGGATTTCTGGGAGTTGCAGATCACCCAATCTTAAAGTCACCAGGGTTGAGCCTTGCTGTTTTAATCTGACTGATTTTATGTTTTTAGATCTTTTAATATATTTTTTCTAGTTTTGTATGCCACACAAACTCAACTGGAGTTGGATGCCTAGTAAATTAATAACATTATTATTATCATTATTATACAATTGTATCACAGCGGCCAGTTGTTTCGCCGGATTTGGCATTGGTTACTAGTCGGGCCCCACCCAGGAGCCTAGGACGTCGTAACGTATTTTCGTAATATGCGTGCAGGTCCAAGCAGTGCGGCTTTTTGCATTTGACTGATGGTGATTTTGTCAATTTTAACTGTTTTAAATGTAATTCCAGTGCTTTTGGAATAGCACCCAGTGTGCCAATTACCACTGGAATTACCACTGCTGGTTTGTGCCATAGTCGTTGAATTTCAATTTTTAAGTCCTGGTATCTTGCGATTTTTTCATGTTCCTTCTCGGCGACCCTGCTATCACCTGGTATTGCGATGTCTATGATTGTGACCTTATTTTTCTCAACCAGTGTGATGTCTGGTGTATTATGCGCCAGTATTTTGTCCGTTTGTATACGGAAATCCCACAAGATCTTGACCATCTGATTTTCGGTGACTTTTTCAGGCTGATGTTTCCACCAGTTTGTTGCTGTTTTAATATTATAATTTTTGCACAAATTCCAGTGGATCATTTGTGCTACTGAATTTTGCCGCAATTTATAATCAGTCTGCGTGATTTTTTTTACAGCAGCTGAGTATGTGATCAACAGTTTCATCAGCTTCTTTTCAAAATCTGCATTTGGCATCATCAGATGATTTTTCGATTTTGGCCTTAATGGCATTTGTGCGGATAGCTTGTTCTTGCACAGCCTGGATTAGTGACCCTGTTTCTTTCTTTAATGTACCTGTTGTTAACCATAACCAAGTTTTTTCACTGTCCACTTTATCTTTTTCCCCCCCCAGAAATTGGCCATGCAATGCTTTGTTCTGCCAACTCTCTATTCTTGATTTTATCACATCTTTTCTGTATTCTTGTTTTGTCTGTTGGGCCTTCAATAGATTTTTATTCTTTACTTCGATTAATAGATGTTCTTGATACTTAGGCATTCTGCAGTTGGATAACATCAAGCATGGAGAAGTAATTATTATAAATCCAATCACTGACAAACACAGTCCGAGTATTCAGCACCGATATGTCAATGCAGTTTGGCGCCACTGTATCCATAAAAATGCGCCACTGTATCCATAAAAAGGGGCAAAATCACTGCATGTGAGGGAATTGAAATGCCCAATGGCCAACTAATTAAATGCAACGAAAATGAAGCCTACAAATACTTAGGCATTCTGCAGTTGGATAACATCAAGCATGGAGAAGTAAAAACTATTGTCAGGCGAGAGTACACCAACAGAGTTAGGAAAATTTTAAAATCTAAATTGAATGGTGGAAATACAATCAAGGCCATAAATACCTGGGCAATACCAGTTATAAGATACACAGCTGGTATAGTTAACTGGACACAAGCTGATTTGGACATTTTGGACCGAAAAACCAGGAAACTAATGACAATGCACTACAGTTTACATCCACGTGGTGATACTGATAGACTATATCTGCCCCGAAAATCACGTGGCAGAGGATTATTACAAGTGAAGCAAATAGTTGAAGAAGAAAAACATGCACTGGCTGATTATTTAAAAGAAAGTCAAGAACATCTATTAATCGAAGTAAAGAACAAAAATCTACTGAAGGCCCAACAGACGAAACAAAAATACAGAAAAGATGTGATAAAATCAAGAATGGAGAGTTGGCAGAACAAAGCACTGCATGGCCAATTTCTGGAAAAAATAAAAGATAAAGTGGACAGTGAACAAACTTGGTTATGGTTAACAACAGGTACATTAAAGAAAGAAACAGAGTCACTAATCCTGGTTGCGCAAGAACAAGCTATCCGCACAAATGCCATTAAGGCCAAAATCGAAAAATCCTCTGATGATGCCAAATGCAGACTTTGCAAAGAAGCTGATGAAACTGTTGATCACATATTCAGCTGCTGTAAAAAAATCGTGCAGACTGATTATAAATTGTGGCACAATTCAGTAGCACAAATGATCCATTGGAATTTGTGCAAAAATTATAATATTAAAACAGCAACAAACTGGTGGGAACATCAGCCTGAAAAAGTCACCGAAAATCAGATGGTCAAGATCTTGTGGGATTTCCGTATACAAACGGACAAAATACTGGCGCATAATACACCAGACATCACACTGGTTGAGAAAAATAAGGTCACAATCATAGACATCGCAATACCAGGTGATAGTAGGGTCGCCAAGAAGGAACATGAAAAAAATCGCAAAATACCAGGACTTAAAAATCAAAATTCAACGACTATGGCACAAACCAGCAGTGGTAATTCCAGTGGTAATTGGCACACTGGGTGCTATTCCAAAAGCACTGGAATTACATTTAAAACAGTTAAAAATTGACAAAATCACCATCAGTCAAATGCAAAAAGCCGCACTGCTTGGATCTGCACGCATATTACGAAAATATGTTACGACGTCCTAGGCTCCTGGGTGGGGCCCGACTAGTAACCAATGCCAAATCCAGTGAAACAACTGGCCGCTGTGATACAATTGTATAATAATGATAATAATAATAATAATAATAATAATAATAATAATAATAATAATAATAATAATAATAATAATAATAATAACAATATCATCAATGGATAATTTTCATGTGCTCTGTTTGTGGAATCACTGAATTTATGAGATGACTATATCTATTTATATTGCTTCCCCCCATTTCTTTCTGTTTTTAAAAAATAACTTTTATAGAAGTTTTTCAACAGAATGAAAAAACTTTGAATTAAAGAAGAATAAAGAAAAGTAACTGGAAGGTGGAAAGAAATTTAGAAAAAGGAAAAGAAAAGTAAGATTCTACAGAAGTGACTTCTGAACTTCTTAGCAGCTGTTATAAATAGATTTATATTTTATCTTCTCTCTCCACGGTTAGCTCATAATGTCCTTCTTTCCCTAAGCTGCCCTTTCTAATCATCAGACCCATAAATCACAACTTCATTTTTCTCTCTTTTTTCAGTCAAACATCCGTAAGAGGTTTCCAGTCACAAATAAATGTGGTTACTGATCTTTCTCTAACCAAGCAAGTTAATTTTGCCATCTCTGTCACTTTCACTATGCATTGTTGTGGGCATCTCAGAATCTTTCCATTTTTACTCATATAGAAATCTCGCAGCAGGGATCATATTAAAAATAAACAGTAATGTGTGACTCATTTTTAATTGACTGACCACTAATCCCAGGGTTTGGCTTCAGTTGAAAATTGATGTTTAAAATTCTTTATTATCTTTCTATATATTTGAACCCAAAGTTTTCTGGCTGTTTTAGAAGTCCACTGGGTATGATCAAATGACCATTTGTGTGATGTTTCCGACATACATTTTAAATACCTATACACTTTCTAGAGAATTTTTCTGATTTCCTGTCCCTTAAATTCATTTCATCCTGATTTTTGCATGAAGTTTTCCCCCAGTGTCAATAGATTTTTGCCTGCTTTTCTCCATACACACATAGCTATATACCCGCACAATCGCACATGGACACACACATACATAGACACAAAGAGGAGAGAGAGAGAGAGAGAGAGAGAGAGAGAGAGAGAGGGAGGGAGGGAGGGAGGGAGGGAGAGAGGGAGGGAGAGGGAGAGAGAGAGAGACTTTTGGTTTTGCATACTGCATTCCTGAATTAATGCATGTTTAGACATTCTTTTTACTAATCTGCTGATCTTTTGATAAGAGAACTGAACTTGCAAAATATAGAAAATAAACAGATTTCTCTTCCATTATTCCAACTGAGCATGCCAAATTTGACCTGATGATTAACAACAGCTTTGTCTTGAATATACTACTTGCCATTAAGTTGATACGTTGAAGAATATTGGCATGCCACCAGTTTCACATACGTACTTAAACAAGGCAAGTTTCATGTCTGTGAAAACAAGGTTTCATATTTTCCTTATGCGAAATATTTAAAAATGCCTTTAAATAATGCTTGCCCAGGAAGCAGGAGGAGAAGCAGCAGGATGAACAATTTGTTCATTTGCAAAATGGGTTTGTTCAACAAACTAAAGTTTGAATAAACCCATTTTAGCTACAAACCATAATGTAAACAATGTAGTTTGACTGTAATCAATATGCTTTTTTTTTAATAGCAGGGAACCGTCATGGCCACTCTGAGTTTAAAGCCAGGCCAGAGGTTCACACTGCCAGATTGGCATGTCAATTCTGACCTCCTCTCGACCAATGCTGAGCGCCAACGGTCTGCTTCCCACCAGATCAGGCAAGAGGCTCGGATCCTTCGCAATGAAACAAATAACCAGGTGGGCAAATGCTGGCAGGGGAATTCTGGGAGCTGAAGTCCACATGTCTTGGAGAAACAATACAGTAATTGTTCAAGGGTATCTGTGAAGATCTGCATGAGTATGCTGCCCAAAATCACTCATTTGTGAATTGGGCAGTATATAGATTGAGAATAAAAAATAGAATAAGAATAAGAACAGAACAGAATAAGAAATATAACAGAACAAAATAGAACAGAATAGAATAAGGAATAGAATGGAATGAAATGGAACGAAATGGAATGAAATGGAACGAAATGGAACGAAATGGAAAGGAACAGAATAAGGAACAGAATGGAATAGAATAGAATAAGGAATAGAATAGAATGGAATGGAACAGAACAGAATAATTTATTGGATACTGTAAAACCCCCATTCCTTCCTCACTCCAGGGGAAGGTTACTACAAAATCCCCATTCCCTCCCGATCAGCTGGGACTCGGGAGGCAGAGAATAGATGGGGGCAGGGCCAGCCAGAGGTGGTATTTGCCAGTTCTCCGAACTACTCAAAATTTCCGCTACCAGTTCTCCAGAACTGGTCAGAACCTGCTAAATTTCACCTCTGGCTTGTTAAGAACTCTACCATTAAGAGAGTGTCAATGAGCCACAGTGACGCAGTAGTTAGAGTGCAACACTGTAGGCTACTTCTGCTGACTGCCTGCTACCTGCAGTTTGGCAGTTCACATCTCACCAGGCTCAAGGTTGACTCAGCCTTCCATCCTTCCGAGGTGTGTAAAATGAGGACCCAGATTGTTGGGGCAATACGCTGATACTCTGTAAACTGCTTAGAGGGGGCTGTAAACCACTGAGAAGCAGTATATAAGTCTAAGTGCTATTGCTATCTTCAAGCATTTGACTGTGGAGTTAGGACATTGTATCTTTAGAGGCCACATTCCCTATTTAATACATTTCTTTGGTTATTTCCTGTCACTTTCTCAAGAACTGAGCTATCTGAATAGTGATTTGAGTTTTTTTTCTTCCTTTCCCAGACCAAATGGGATGAGTTCGACAACCGCACACGTCTTAATGAGCGTCTTGACATTGTCAATCGATGGAAAGAAACTCTGGATAAATGCCTCACCGATTTGGACACCGAAATCAATAGCTTGATTCAAGTACGTGAAGGTCTCGTGTCTTCCTCACCCCATCCCATTCTCTAGGAAACTATTAGCAAACCTCCCATATTCTGAAGTTCATTCTAAAGTCACAACACCAAACCAGATCATGTATTCCTTTGGAATAGGGTCATACGGGAAGTTTCATGCTCAAAACTACTGATGTGAACCATTGCTTTCTCAGAAGTGGCCACTTTAAGTTCAGAGCATTTGCACACTTCTGTGTGATGACCCAGGGCTTGGCACAAAGGCAACACAGCCAGAGAACTGGTATGAGTCCCTTGATTAACACCATCCGTGCCCCCAACGTCCCTTTCAACTCTTCCACAAACCTGTAACAGTCTTTGGCTGAAAATACTCCAGTCCCAAACTTTGTAAGCAGAAAACTTCCAACGATAAATCCAACAAGGCAAGATAAGGTAATTAATCCGGCAGGGCAAGCAAGATAAGGAGTTCCAGAAGTGAAGTAGCAGGGCAGTAAATCAAACCAGTTGGGAGATGCCAGGAACTCAGATAAACAGTTAAACTCTGTTCCCAAAAACCGCCCCTCCCATTTGCCTCTCCTTTAAACTCCATCCCCAGGTGTGCCTTGCGAAGGGAATCGGGGCCCTTTCTGCCCTCATAAGCCATGCAACCCACGTTGCTCTCTTCTGCGTTCTTCCCTGCGCACTCTAGGATGAGGAGGAGGTGGGCCTTGGTCTTCATCTGAACCCCTCTCCCTTGTTCTACCTCTCCCCTGTTCTGCCCAACCTGACTTTGCCCTTCCCCGGTTTCTTCCACAGTCAACAGAGCCACTCTCCCGCTCTCTGTCAGATGTTCATCTTCCTCTTCGGATTCAAACTCTGATGGGGGCATGACACTTCTGGTAGGAAGTGTTGTCTAACTCCCTCTTTGCTTCTGATGCAGAGCACTCGTCTGAGCTTTTCTCAGCCCCCAGGACTGCCCCTCCCCAACCTCCTCACTGTCCAAGTCTGCTGCCAGCTCCGGTGGCCACCGGTGGGCCACAACAATGCATTGTATTAGAATGTTGTTCCTAATATTGAGCTTCATTGTGCAGTGAACTAATTGATGAGACTTATCTACAAGTGTAAGCTGAGCCTCAGCAGATACTATATTTTTGGAGTATAAGACGCACCAAGGTTTTGAAGAGGCAAATTAAAAAAAATAGATTTTGCACTCTGCAAACCTCCCAAAAGAGGGCATGAATAGCCGTTAGGAGGCTTGTAGAGTGTTCCTGGGGGGTGGGGGCAAAAATGAGAAAAAAATGGCCCATTTTTCGCAAAAACAGGCCCGTTTTTTGTCACAAAAAGGGCATTAGGATGCTTATAAAGTGCTCCTGGGGGCTGTGGGGGGCAAAATTGAGTAAAAAATTGGCCATTTTTTGCTCATTTCTGCCCTCCCCAGCCCCCAGGAGCTCTTTGAAAGCCTCCTACAAGCTATGCATGACCATTTTGGTGAAGGGGCGGGGTTTCAGGAGGCAAAAATGCTGTATTCAGTGTATAAGATGCACCCAGATTTTCAGCCTCTTTTTTGAGGAGAAAAGGTGTGTCTTATGCTCCGAAAAATACGGTAATTCCCACAGAAACTTTTATGAGTCTATTGTCTCCTACTGTTTCTCTCCAACCTTGTTCTGGCTGATCCTCGGAGGGCTGCCTTTTTCTCCTGCTTATTCTATCTATGGTGACCTCCCTTTTCAGATGAAGGAGGCAGCAGAACATGCCCTCCAAGCTAAAAACCTGCCGTTGGACGTGGCCATTGAAAACCTCACTTACCGTGAGAGTCGTCGGGCCATTGATGTAGTGAAGGACCATGTGGAGGATGAGCTGCACAAGGAAGTGGAAGTGATTGATGCCACCAAGAGAGACCTTCAGCAGAAAGTCAGCGAGGCTTTTGAACAGCTCTGGTAAGTCAAAAAATTCTAGGGGGCAAGCAGAAAGTAGTTATGGGGATCTTAAGGTAGTTTCATGGACTGTGTCTCATGAAGACAAAGATTGTCTTTGTTCTAATGCAGTCTTTGTTGATTGGTTCTCAGCCTCTTGCAGGAGGCCCGGCAGCAGTTAAATTTTGATCACCGAGGGAAGAAGGAAGCTCTGGAGATCGACAACACCTGTGTTTCTCTCAGTGTCAATTCTCCCAATATCTCCTACAAAGTCAACCCCACTCGGCTGCCAAATGGGTAAGATTAAATGTCTAGAACAGAGGTCTTCAAACTTGGCAACTTGGTGGCTATGCTGGCTGGAGAATTCTGGGAATTGAAGTCCATAAGTCTTAAAGTTCCCAAGTTTGGAGACCCCTAGTCTAGAAAAAAGAGATGGAAAGCCTGACCAATAAGAAATGAATGAATGAATGAACGAACCATTCCGGTGAATTAATCTGACTTCCTTTTGGTTCCATTCAAATGGCAAATGGGATTTCTACATTTATGGTACCTGGTGGAAATCCATCCATTCTTCTAACAGTGTGTTTTAGGCAGCTTCTCCTTTGTGCTATTTTAAGCCTTTGGGTATTTTTATGACTCTATTTTATTTCCAGCCGCGAATCACACTGGCAACATACACAGCAACATATCCCTCATCGGTTAAAACCCATAAAAGTAGTTTATAAGTGGGTGAGATTTTCACACCGTGCATAATAAATGCCTTAGTTATATATTCATTCAGACTGTTATAGCCTTGAGCAAAAATTCCTTCAACCTGGAAGTTCTGTCTCTCATTCCACTTTGATAGGATTTGCATGGGAAAGTATAAAAGGATGCAGGTCTGCCCTGTTTCCAGTTCAACAGATTTCCCATACTTTCCCAATTAGTCAAATCTTATATATTTGTGTATTTGGATTTATGTGGCCACCCAACTCAAATAATGCCACTTTGGGCAATTTACCCAAAATGGCATAAATAAAAACAACGACCAACAATCAAATTTGATTTGATTTTATTTTATTTTATTAACATTTGTAGGCCGCCCTTTTCCCTGAGGGGACTCAGGGCGGCTCACATAAAATCAGGGAGGGGAAGTACAAACAGTGACATAGACACATATAATAAAAGTAATAAGCAACATACATTCATCATTCGGGAGGGGCAACTATCCTTGTCCCCAGGCCTGACGGGCTAGCCAGTTCTTGAGGGCTGTGCGGAAGGCCTGGACGGTGGTGAGGGTACGAATCTCCACAGGGAGTTCGTTCCAAAGGGCCGGGGCTACTACTGAGAAGGCCCTCCTCCTTGTGGTTGCCAGCCGGCACTGGCTGGCCGATGGAATACGGAGGAGGCCCAATCTGTGTGATCTAATTGGTCGCAGGGAGGTGATTGGCAGGAGGCGGTCTCTCAAGTATCCAGATCCACTACCATGCAGGGCTTTATGAGTGACTAATAGCACCTTGAAGCGCACCCGGAGATCGACAGGTAGCCAGCGCAGCTCGCGGGGATAGGTGTTATGTGGGTGAACCGCGGTGCACCCACAATCACTCGCGCGGCCGCGTTCTGTACCAGCTGAAGTCGCCGGATGCTCTTCAAGGGCAGCCCCATGTAGAGCACATTGCAGTATTCCAGCCTAGAGGTCACAAGGGCCCGAGTGACTGTTGTGAGTGCCTCCCGATTCAGGTAGGGTCGCAACTGGCGCACCAGGCGAACCTGGGCGAATGGCCCCCTAGTCACAGCCGTCAGGTGGTGATCAAACGATAGCTGTGGATCCAGGAGGACTCCCAAGTTGCGAACCCTCTCTGAGGGGCATAAAATTTGACCCCCCAGCCTGAGTGATGGAATATTGGTCGAATCTTTGGGAGGGAAACACAACAGCCACTCGGTCTTTTCTGGGTTGAGCACAAGCTTGTTAACCCTCATCCAGTCCATAACGGCCTCAAGGCCTCGGTTCATCACGTCTGCCGCTTCATTGAGTTGGCACGGGGCGGACAGATACAACTGGGTATCGTCCGCATATTGATGGTATCTGATCCCGTGCCTACGGATGATCTCTCCCAGCGGTTTCATGTAGATGTTGAATAGTAGGGGGGATAAGACCGAGCCCTGAGGCACCCCATATGTTAGGGGCCTAGGGGACGATCTCTGCCCCCCCACTAACACCGACTGCGACCTGTCCGAGAGGTAGGAAGAGAACCACCGCAACACGGTGCCTCCCACTCCCACCTCCCGCAGTCGTCGCAGAAGGATACCATGGTCGATGGTATCGAAAGCCGCTGAGAGGTCAAGGAGGACCAGGATGGAGGAATGTCCTCCATCTCTGGCTCTCCAGAGATCATCGGTCAATGCGACCAAAGCGGTTTCTGTGCTGTAACCGGGTCTGAAGCCTGACTGGAAGGGGTCAAGATAGTTTGCTTCATCCAAGGACCGTTGGAGCTGAAAGGCCACCACCTTCTCAACAACCTTCCCAAGGAAGGGAAGGTTGGAGACTGGGCGATAGTTATTAAGAACAGCTGGATCCAAAGATGGCTTCTTTAGGAGGGGTCTCACCACCGCCGCTTTCAGTGCGGCGGGGAAGTTCCCCTCCCGAAGAGAGGCGGTCACAGCCGCCTGGATCCAGCCTCGTGTCACCTCACTACTGTTAGTAACCAGCCATGAGGGACACGGGTCCAGTACGCAGGTGGAGGCACTTACAGCCCTCATGGCCTTGTCCACATCCCCGGGGGTAACATCCTGAAACTCAACCCAGAGATGTTCCACCTGATCCTCTTGTGCCTCGGCTGGAACTGCGGGGATGGAGTCCAAGTCCGACCGAAACCGAGCAATTTTGTCCGCTAAGAATTGGGCATAATCCTCAGCTCTGCCCTGTAAGGGTTCCCCCGCTTCCCTTTTATTTAATAGGGAGCGGGTTATCTTAAACAGGGTGGCTGGGCGGGACTCAGCGGACGCAACCAAGGTGGCTATATGAGATCTTTTCGCTGCCCTAAGTGCCCTGGTGTATTCCTTGGTGCAGGTGGTTACCATTGCTCGGTTCGATTCGGACTTATCGGACCTCCATCGGTGCTCTAGGCATCTCCTCCGGCGCTTCATCTCCCGGAGTTCCTCGGTGAACCAAGGGGGTCTCCGGGATCCGCTGACCCGGAGGGGCCGTAGTGGCGCAATCCGGTCGAGAGACTCCGATGCTGCCGAGTACCAGGCAGCAGCCAGAGTCTCCGCCGAACTGTGGGCGAGGGTATCAGGAATAACCCCAAGCTCCGTCTGGAACCTCATAGGGTCCATCAGTCGCCTGGGGCGGAACCACCTGGTCGGTTCCTCCTCCCTACGGTGGGGGTTTGGCCTCCGGAAGTCGAGCCTCAGTAGGCAGTGGTCTGACCACGACAGGGGTATGATCTCACTACCCCTCAGACCAAGATCACACATCCACTGCTCCGAGAGAAATACGAGGTCGAGCATATGACCCGCTGAGTGGGTTGGGCCCCGAATTACCTGGGTCAAGCCCATGGCTGTCATGGAAGCCATGAACTCCTGCACCCCATCAGAGTGTTCACCGAGCGATGGCAAATTAAAGTCCCCCAGAACCATAAGCCTGGGGAACTCAATTGCCAGCTCGGCTACTGACTCGAGGAGCGAGGGGAGGGCTGCTGCAACGTAGTTGGGAGGCAGGTACGTTAGCAGCAGACCCACTTGACCCTTGAGGTCCAACTTCACCAGCAGAGTCTCACACCCGACAAGCTCCGGAGCAGGGACCCTACGAGGTACTAGAGACTCCCGGATCAATCAATAACAGATGATCTGGCTCACACTACCTGCTGTCTGCTGAGAACTTAATTCATCCATATCCAAACAATGAGCGAATAGTTATGTTTTTAAGACTTTCTTCAAGGCCAGCTCAATCTGAGCCAGCTGAGCACTAGAGAGATTACTCAAAGTCACTGAAAAGCCACCCCATGTAGTTCCCAGGAGGGGACCCCATCTCGGTCCACCCTATCAGAGGCAGTTCCAGAAGTAAGCCATGTAGGGTTTACAGCAGTGATGGGTTTCAAATTTGTTTAGAACCTATTCTGTAGGTGTGGCCTATTTTGTGGATGTGGCTTGGCAGTCATATGACCTGGTGGGAGTGGCCAACTTGTAAAATGTGGTGAAACTCATTTAACAACACTCTTGCTTAGCAACCAAAATTTTGGGCTCAATTGTGATCATAAGTTTTCTTTCTTTCTTTCTCTTTCTTTCTTTCTTTCTTTCTTTCTTTCTTTCTTTCTTTCTTTCTTTCTTCTTTCTTTCTTTCTTTCTTTCTTTCCTTCCTTCCTTCTTTTTCTTCCTTCCCTCCATTCTTTCTTTCTTGTGTGTCTATCTCTCTCTTTCTTTCCTTCCTTTCCCTTCCTTCCTTCCTTCCTTCTTTCTTTCTTTCTTTCTTTCTTGTCTCTCTCTTTCCCCCACTTACTTTTTCTTCTTTCTCTTTCTTTCTCTCTCTCTCTTTCTCTCTTTGTCTCTCTTTTTTCTCTCTTTCCCTCTTCCTTCCTTTTATTCTCTCTTACTCTTTCTCTTACTTTCTCTCTCTCCCCCCCCCCATCTCTCTCACTCACACACACATATATTCCAGTTGATGAAAATTTCTGTTTTGCCAGCTGGGAAGCTGAGAAAGAAGCCATGTTTTCCCTGCTGCCTGCAGCCCTCGGAGGAAGGAGACAGGGAAGGGAGCCCCGGATCTCATCTCTGCCGCCTCCTTTGAGAGCTGGCTTCGGGGACGGCCAGCTTCTCCCATCACTGCGCCATTCACTAGCCTTTCATCCAGAGGCTCTACCAGCAGGGTGCCTGCCATTTCACCTCCCGAGAGAAGCTCGGGAGAGACGCGCAAATGGCCGCAACTCGAGGCTCCCGAGGAGGACGCTGGACACCGGGGGTGGTGGTGGCGCCTGCTGCTGCTGCTCCTGCTGCTCCCGGTAATGCAGGCTTCTTGGGAGCATTAAGCTGCAGGCGCAGTGGTGCACTGATTCCAGCAGCTGCATTTTGCCTTGAAATTTGCTGTCCCAGCAACCTGAAGGGGACATTCTCCCAGCAGCGCTCCCACCCTTAGCTGGGAGGAAGTGAGGATGGCTGGGCACAGTTTGGCACCTCCTGGCTCCCCTCAGATCACTGAGGGGCCTCACACACCTGCTCGCTTGCATGGCCTTTGTGCTTCCAGCGGGAATGGGAAGTTCGGAGATCTTAATGTAGTAGGATGGGAGAGGCTGGAGCGGAAGGTTAAATAAACACATTTGGCTTCGCTTCCTTGCGCGGCAAGAGAGAAAGTTGCCTGAGACGCCGCTGGGAGAATGTCCCCTTTGGGTTGCTGGAACAGCAAGTTTCAAGGTAAAATGCATCTGCGTCTCAGGCAACTTTCTCTCTTGCCGCACAAGGAAACGAAGCCAACTATATTTATTTGGTTGGTTGGTTCCCGGACCATGGGAGGCGATCTGACAGCGTTTTTTATGCCCGCGGTGACCCATTTTGTTGCTTGCATCTCGCTGTGTGGCTCTTGCTCGAGATTTCAGCTGATTTTCTTCCAAGCAGCGACCGCGGCCGCGGGCACCGGGGAACCTCCCATTCTAGCCTCTCTCGCCCTACTACATTAAGATCACTGTGCTTCCCATTCCTGTTGGAAGCATGCAGGCCATGCGAGCGAGCAGGCGCATGGGCCCCCCCAATGATTTGAGAGGAGCCAGGAGGCACCAAACTGTGCCCAGCTGTCCTCACTCCCTCCGGGCTAAGGGTGGGAGCACCTGAGATGCCACTGGGAGAATGTCCCCTTCGGGTTGCCAGGACAGCAAATTTCAAGGCAAAATGCAGCTGTTGGAATCGGTGCGCCTACAACTTAATGCTCTCCAAGAAGCCTGCATTACTGGGAGCAGCAGAAGCAACAGCAGCAGGCGCTACCGCCACCTCCTGGTGTCCAATGTCCTCCTCGGGAGCCTCGAGTTGCGGCTATTTGCGCGTCTCTCCTGAGCGTCTCTCGGTAGGTGAAATGGGATGTGCTCCGCTGTCAGAGCCTCCGGGTGGAAGGCGAGTGAAGGGCACAGTGACGGGAGAGGCTGGCCTTCCCCAAAGCCAGCTCTTGAGAAAAGAGGCAGATATGAGACCTGGGGTTCGCTTCCCTGCTGGGCAATGGGTGGGTGCTTTCTCGCACACCTTCGGAGAAAGAAGGCATGTGAGAAACCCCCCTCCCCTGCCCACTTCCCGAATGTGTGAAGGAAGGAAGCTTCAAGCTCATTTGCCCTCAGCTACACGACCTCCTTTCATTCTCTGCTGCCTGAACGAGTGAAGGAGGCAGACAGAGAACAAAAGGAGGTCGCGTAGCTGAGGCAAAGGAGACTGCAGCTTCCTTCCTTCACACGTTTGGGCAATGGGGGGGGCTTTCTCACACGCCTTTGGAGAAAGAAAGAAGGCGTGCAAGAAGGCCCCTTCTACTGCCTCTCAGAGGGGGGGGCATTGGTGAGCCAGCCGATTAGTGAGCAGCGGGTGGGGAAAGCATGGTGCGGATGGGCGGGGCGAGCAAGCAAGCGAGCGGTGACCGATGGACGGGGGAGGAAGCGAGGGGGGCAGGTGGGAGGGAGCGTTCCGGTACTGTGCCACCGGATGAATGGGTTCCAAAAGGTATGCTAAATTTCACGAACAGGTTCTAGCGTACCAGTGAGAACCTGCTGAAACCCACCCCTGGTTTACAGATAGTAACTGATAACTTGAATGAAACTCAGAAGGTGACACAGAGTTAGCGAATCTTGCAAAGAAGTGATGTTACGTGTGTTCTGACCTAGGCTTCCTGAGAAAGCATAAATCACACTCTTAGTCCCCCAAACCCTCTTTTATTTATACAGCTGTGAATTGTGGTCATTCACAGCTTGTAATGATTCACAAACAGAGAGTCCAACTCTTGTGAAGAGTCCTACAGATGTTGCTTGAGTTGCCACAGTCTTTCAGGGTAATGTTGATAAGCACTCACCTTTATCTCCCTTGAAACGCTGCCAGAGACCTAATTGCCAATTAATTTTGCAAGGTCAAATGGAACTTCTCAGAGCTTGAATCAACCAGGGGAACTAATTGCTTCCTGAAAAGGCTCACATCCGTTTGCTCCTCTTTTATGTCTTAAGGGAGGGACCAATAATCTCCAAGCCTTACTCCCAAGTCACCCCTTTTTTCTCAATTGTTCTTGCCTTCTGGCAGCCCTGCGCATGCGCACCCTGGCAACAGGCTCACACTGTTCTTCTGCCTCACTGATTTCAGACTCCAGAGGCAGCACATCATAACCAGATGGCCCTGGCCCCCTCTCTGCCTCTGACATAGAGCCCTCGTCCGAGTCTTCCCCAGCCTTCAGGACTGGCCCATGTTCCTCCCCAACCTCTTCACTGCCTGACTCTGCTGCCAGCTCCGCAGGCGACTGGTGGACCACAACAATGTGGCTAGGGTCTAAGTCAACCCATCACAGCCAATTGGTCATGGCCAACTTGCCATGGGACAACTAGCCATAGCCAACTCGTAGTCGGACAACTCTCTGCAGGTCAATTCAGTGCTATATTAATCATTTCATTCAGTTACTTTTAACTATTGTAATTCTTGTATTTCTGTCTTGATTTTATTTTTGTTATTATTGGCCATGGTTCCATCAAAATTAAAGTAACTTTTGTATTGGTTGAGTTGTCCATAGCAAGTTGGCTGTGGTGAGAGGTCCTGTGGTGAGTTGTCCATGGTGAGTTGTCCCATTCCGACATGGCTGTGCTGATTTTGCACATGGGCACACTTTCTTGTCACATGTCGAATCCTGGGAATTTTGAGTGAAGGAAAGAGGGTGTCTGCTTGAAAGTGGCATGACTTTGAATGAAATAACCAAACCAATAGAACATGTTTGGCTTTTGTAGAACAATCACCCCAGAGCAGTGGGACCAGTTCAGCCAATACAACAAGGATCGGGCAGAGGCAGAAATGAAAGCCGCCACAGAGTTGAGAGAGGCCATCGCTCTCACCATTGCACAGGTTAATAATAGTTTCACTTCTAGATAACTTAACAGCAAGCAAATTGTTTCAACCACTTCATAATAGTAATAATAATAAGAGCTTGTTGATTAGTCACTAGGTCACATCAGAATACAACATACAGAACAATAATAAGACCATGTGTAGCAAAGTAGAGTAAAAGCAGAAGTAAAAGGAAATACAAATCATATTTAGAGGAAATCAGTTAGAATAACAGAGTTGGAAAGTCTTCTAGTCCAACATAGATATCCAACATCTTCTTAAAATGTCCAGTGTTGGAGCATTTACAACTTCTGGAGGCAAGTTGTTCCACTGATTAATTGTTCTAACTGTCAGGAAATTTTTCCTTAGTTCTAAGTTGCTTCTCTCCTTCATTAGTTTCAACCCATTGCTTCTTGGCCTGTTTTCAAGTGCTTTGGAGAATGGTTTAACTCCCTCTTCTTTGTGACAACCCCTGAGATATTGGAACATATTTCTGTGTCCTCCTCCTGCAATTCACCCCAATCAGATTCATACTTGCAGATCTTAGTTGTACTGTTTTGCTCAGAAAAAGGTTGCATTATGGATAACATTTAGGTTCTGATTAGACATGAAATACAGGTAGTCCTCAAGTTATGACCAGAATTGGGGACCAGAATTTCCATTGCTAAGAAAGATACTTATGCAATGAGTTACACCCGATTTTACAACCTTTTTTTTGCCACAGTTGTTAACTGAATTTCTACAGTTATTAAGTGAATGACTTGGTTGTTAACTGAATCTGTTTTCTCCCATTGACTTTCCTTGCCTGAAACCAGCTGGTGGCAACAATTTTAAGTACATGATGCCAACTGCCCAAGTTTTGTTCACGTGACCAGGGGGATGCTATGCTTGTAAGTAGGAGGACCGGTTGCAAGTCACTTTTTTCAGTGCTGCTGTAACTTGGAATGGTCCATACATGAATGGTTGTAAGCTGAGGACTACCTGTATGTTGCTTTACTATATGGATCCCCAAAAGTTTTCATTTAATACAATATTTATCAAATTTGACTACTTTAAGACTCCCAGAATCCCCCAGCCAGCATGAGCTGAAGTCTATGCATCTTAAAATGGCCAAGCTTCAGAAACACCAATCTAATCTGCCATCCTACCTCTACCTCTATCTCCTCCCTCCCTCCCTCCCTCCTCCTCCTCCTCCTCCTCCTCCTCCTCTCTCTCTCTCTCTCCCCTCCCTCCTCCCTCCTTCTCCCTCTCTCTCCAATTCATTTGGCATTCAAATAAAATACAAGCTATATCAGTGATAGCAAATCTTTTTGGCACCAAGTGCCCAAACTGGAAGGCATGTGCATGTGCATGCATGTACATGTGCCAGAGCACCGGATCCCATAGACCAGCTAGTTGGCGCATGTATGCTTGTTTTTTGGGTGGCTTTGGCCATTTTCCAGGCCATTTTCAGGCTGTTTTCCAACACTCCAGCGCCTGCAAAAACCATCCGGGTGGCATGCATGTGTTCACGGGAAACCAGAAGAGCAGCTGGTGACGGTGCATGTACCCCCTGAGAGGGCTCTGTGTGCCACCTCTGGCACGCATGCCCTAGGTTCACCATCAGGGAGCTATATCCTCTGTCTGTAAGAGGAGCAGTGTCTAAAGTTTAGACACCCTTTCAGAGAGACCCTTTTTCTTCATTTCATTTCACAAGCCTTCCCGGTTAAAGATAAAATGTTAAAACACCAACCTATGAGAATAGAATGATATGCTGAGATGTGGGATTGGGCAGCATTAAATTATACATTTGGAATTCACCTTTAGAAAAAACAGAATAAGAGAGTTTTGGAGGGGCATTACAGAAACCTTTCTGAAAATATCAGGAAAAAATGCTAACAGGGATGCATTATCTCATAGTCTACTATTTGGGAATAAGAAGGATTGTGGTTTTTTCACCTGTTCTTGATGTGTGATTTTTGATAATAACTGAATAATAATTGAAACTGAAAGACTTTGGGCCAGTCATTCTTTCTCAGCCCAACCTACCTCACAGGGTTATTGTTGTGGGGGAAAATGTAGGATCCAAATCAAATAAATAGTATACATAAATATTGTCATTGGTGTACTAGTTCTATATCTTGAGAAATAATCCAGAAAATAACAAATTACTCTGTGTCTCTGTGTGTGTCTCTCTGTGTGTGTGTTTTCTTTCTGAATTCTCCCCAATGTTTAAATGAATATAGCATTATTCTAGCAGTCAATGCTTTAAAAGAACAGTGGTAGGTATAGTGATATGTGCATTTAGGACATATATAATTCTTAATTTAGATATAAAAGCCCACATCTAAATTTTAATCCATTGAATGATTTCAGCCAGTTCTCGTTCTCTGCCAAATTCATTTCACAGAACTGGAAATTAAATGTGGATGTGGTAGGAAAAGAAACCTCCACATGGCAGCTGTACTGCTGCAAAGCAGACTCCACCCATTTCTAATGTGTATTTACATAACAATAGGCGGAGTTTCAATTGCATCATTGCAATTTCCGTCTTGACTTTCTGACCACACCAGAGGAAGACCGTTGCGGATGAGCAAAATGGCCCTATAAGGAGAAGAATCTCTCACACTTCTTTAATTACAGTTTCTTTGTCTACCTCTTTTGACCTGAGTTTTTCCTTTCTAGACTGACAATGAGTTAGAAGCTCAACGTGTTGCTACCGAATTTGCTTTCCGGAAGAGGATCCATGAACTGGAAAAAGCTCTTGACGAGCTAAGATGGCAAGAAAAGAATGTTAGTCTTCATCTCGGGCAGGAAACCAATCAAATTTGTAAAAAGATCCTTCAGAGTTGGCATGTGTTTAATGAATTTGGGTCAAGATGAGGTTCTCCCAGGATGGTAACATGGATTAATTTCAGAGAGATGACCAGGGGATTAAACAAAATATTGCCAATTCACATAATTTCCCATAACATTTCCTCTTCCTTCTTGAGAGAATAATACAGGAAAGAGGGAAGTTGAATTTGAGAACCTGATGCACTTCTGGTCCTTCTTTTCAATAGGAAGGGAGCAGATTCTTCTTGATTTGCACATTCCCTTCTCCAAGGAATACAGAATTGAAGAATTACAGGCAGTCCTCGATTTATGGCTACAGTTAGGACTGAAATTTCAGTAATTAAGTGATGCATTTGTTAAATAAGTCATCATGTCATCATCAGACACGATTTTGTGACCACTTTTACCATAGTCACGTTAAGCGAGTCACGTGGTTGTTCAGTGAATCGAGCTTTCCCAATTCATTTTGCTTATTGGCCTTGCCAATCGTGAACATGTGACTGCAAGAAAACGCAAGTATCGGAAATGCAACCTGGATTGCTAAGTGCCCATATTGTGATATTGTAACAAGCGTGGTGTAATGCTCTTTTGTTTGAGTATGGGTTTGCCAAGGCTATTGTAACTTCCAACCATCATTAAATAAGTGGTCATAAGTCAAGGACTACCTGTACTTGGAGCCTCTGAAGATAGGCTAGGAATATGTCAAGACATACTCCAAAGCAAGAGATGGACCAGTGTCCATATAATATATGTGGGTAGAATAGAATAGAATAAAATAACAGAGTTGGAAGGGACCTTGGAGATCTTCTAGTCCAACCCCCCTGCTTAGGCAGGAAACCCTACACCACTTCAGAAAAATGGTTATCAAATATCTTCTTGAAAACTTCCAGTGTTTGAGCATTCACAACTTCTGGAGGTAAGTTGTTCCACTGATTAATTGTTTTAATTGTCATGAAATTTCTCCTTAGTTCTAGGTCGCGTCTCTCCTTGATTAGTTTCCACCCATTGCTTCTTATCCTGCCTTCAGGTGCTTTGGAGAATATCTTGATTTCCTCTTCTTTGTGGCAGCCCCTGAGATATTGGAACACTGCTATCATGTCTCCCCTGGTCCTTCTTTTCATTAAACTAGACATACCCAGTTCCTGCAACTGTTTTTCATATGTTTTAGCCTCCAGTCCCCTAATCATCTTTGTTGATCTTCTCTGCACTCTTTCTAAAGTCTCCACATCTTTTTTACATCGTGGCGACCAAAACTGGATGCCGTATTCCAAGTGTGGCCTTATTAAGGCATTATAAAGTGGTATTAACGCTTATTGATTCTATCCCTCTGTTTATACAACCAAGAACTTTGTTGGCTTTTTTGGCAGCTGCTGCACACAGCTGGCTCCTATTTAAATGGTTGTCCACTAGGTTGTCCACTAGGACTCCAAGATCCCTCTCACAGTTACTACTATTGAGCAAGGTACCACCTATACTGTACCTGTGCATTTCGTTTTTCTTGCCTAAATGTAGAACCTTACTCTTTTCACCATTGAATTTCATTTTGTTAGATAGCGCCCAATGTTCAAGTCTGTGCTTTTTCAAGAGGCAACTGAAGCTTCTTGGGTGAGAAGTGAAACATCTCCAAAGAAAAACAAGAGCGTCCAATTGCCTCTTGAAAAGGCACCTTTGGAACAACCATGACCTGGATGACTGAGAATCTCCATAGGCCTGCAGAAGTGTGAATATCAACTCCCAGAATTTCCCAGCCACCATACATAACCATTGCTGAGAATTCTGGGGCTTGAAGTGTCCCAGAAGATTGCCATCTGACATTATGTATGTAGCATTAGTTTCTCCTGAAGAAAGGAGGACCAAATCTTACCATAGGAGCTCCTGCATGCAAAATTCACCCTAACATGAGCTGTAACCCCATTCCTATGCCTGCCTTTTACATGGAGTTGGCAGCATTTTTGAATCGCCGGGAAAAACTCTAGGGAATTGGTCACCATTGCTCTCTATGCTCTTATTTGTATGGTGTTTCTGAAAGCAAACCGTGATTGTGTCTCTTCCAGACCTTGGAAGAAATTGCTGAGATGGAGGAGGATATTCGACGTCTGGAAGAAGATCTCCAAAGGAAAATGACCAGTCTGAAATTGGCTCACACTCGCCTGGAGACTCGGACTTACCGTCCCAACATGGAGCTTTGCCGTGACCAGGTACAGAATGCTTTTAAAGCTAGAAAGGCAACAGTGGGGGCCAGAAATAACAATTGCTCTGGGTCTCCAATTATGCACAAAGGTGGAGAGATAGCATAACATTTCCATGAAAGAGATGCAGATCCCGGTAGAAGAGGCTGTTTGTAGCTCAGGTTTGAACCGTGCGGTCCTTCGTGCTTTCTGACCTGGGTTGTTTTCTTGATGTTCACTGATGACGTTACCTAGTTTGGTAATGAAATGTCTGCAATGAAACAACCCAGCTCAGAGAGCACCGAGGACTTCCCGAGGGCTTTTGTGGAGGATTCTAGTTTGGCTGAATCCTAGCATCCACTTAATTTAGATGCAAGAAGATTGAGGGTGGCTATTTTCTGCACAGGTAATCTTCACTTAATAATCTGTTGTTTAACAACTATTTGAAGTTACAACCACTATGGAAAATGAGCCATGATGGCGCAGTGGCTAGAATGTAGTACTGCAGGCTATTTCTGCTGCCTGCCAGCTGCCTGCAATTTGGCAGTTCGAATCTCACCAGGCTCAAGGTTGACTTAGCCTTCCATCCTTCCAAGGTGGGTAAAATGAGGACCCAGATTGTTGGGGGCAAGAGGCTGAGTCTGTAAACTGCTTAGAGAGGGCTGTAAAAGCACTGTGATGAGGTATATAAGTCTAAGTGCTATTGCTATTTCTCCCTTCCTTTCCTTGGCCCTGGTGGTGCAATGGCTAGAATGCAGTATTGCAGGCTGACTCTGCTGACTGCCAGCAGTTCGGTTCTCACAAGTTCAAAGTTGACTCAGACTTCCATCCTTCTGAGGTGGCTAAAATGGGGACCCAGATTGTTGGGGGAAAGAGTCTGACTCCGTAAACCGCTTAGAGAGGGCTGTAAGGCCCTGTGAAGTGGTATATAAGTCTAAGTGCCATTGCTATTGCTACTTTATGGCTCCTGAAACACCCCTGGCCATTGTAAGTTCCCTCCCCCTGGTCATGTGACTACATGTCAGGTGGGTCAGCTTTCAGACTGGTCACAGTGTTCTGTGGTCATATGACCATGTTTGTGATGTTTTTTTGCCACTTTCTTGCATGTTTGCCATTTTGTGGGGGGGGGGAAACACCCACAAATAAATGGGTTTGGTTAATGACTGCTGTGTTCACTTAATGATTGCCACAAAAAAGGCTGTAAAATTACTTCCAGTCATGTGGCCACCTAGACTTATGATGGCAGTTTAAGGTGAAGACTACTTGCGAGACAAAATTATTTATAATAGGAGGTGGTACTATGCAAAAAGTTATATTTCTCTGATCAGCCTGGCCATTGCTATTTCTGAAATCTGAATTGCTTGCTTTCTGTCTCCTTAATTCTAGGCTCAACATGGATTAACAGATGAAGTTCATCAACTAGAAGGCACAATAGCAGCATTAAAGCAGAAAATGGCACAGTCACAGTAAGTTGCAGTGTGTATTTTGGTTAGACGCAAAGTCAGCTCCGTGACCTTGGGCCAGTCACTCACTCTCATCCCAAAGAAGACGTTAATGGCAAGCCACTTCTGAAATCTTGCCAAAATAATTGCAAGGACTTTTCTAGGCAGTCCTGAGGAATAAAAAACAGACTCAAAGGAATACAACATAAATCCTGTGTATATACCCATTCGTGCATAAGCCAACTTTCGAATTTTTAATCAAAATACCGTGAAAAATGCACCACCTACAGAGAAGCCAATGGTGAAAATTAAAACATGAAAAAGGTGGGATTCATATTATCTGCGGGTGATGGTATTTTGGTTAAAATTCAAGGCTCAGGTTATCTATGCATCGCCTTATCCACAAGTACAAACGGTAAGTATGATTAACTTGATGAGTTTTAACATCTTTGCATGAAACATACTTTAAAAAGACGGAGAACCCCAACCGTTTATGTAGTTGCAAACACGTAGGAATTTTCGACCATAGTAAGATGATTGTGTAAAGGTCAGAAGTAGGTTCCTACCATTTCAGACCTGTCCAGCCGAACCGGTAGTGATTTGGCAACGCAGGCCTGCCACGCCCCTGAACTGGTTCTCATATGGCGGAACCATCTTTGATTTTAGATTCTGCACATACGCAGAACAATTTTCATTCCACAAATTTAATTTTTTTCTTTTTTTAACATTTTGCGCATGCACAGACCTATTTTTGTGCAAATGCGCATGTGCACGGAGCAATTTTTTTGTGCCACTGAACTGGCAGTAATACTGACAGCAACCCACTTCTGGTAAGGGTACAGCACAGTGGTGAGATTCAAATTTTTTTACTAGTGGTTCTGGCGGCGTGGCTTGGTGGGTGTGGCTTGGTGGGCGTGGCAGGGGAATTCCACTCCAGAAGAAGGATACTGTAAAATCTCGATTCCTATCCCACTCCAGGGCAAGGTTACTCCAAAATCCCCATTCCCTCCTGATCCGCTGGGACTCGGGAGGCAGAGAATAGATGATGGCGGGGCCAGTCAAAGGTGGTATTTAACGGTTCTCCAAACTATTCAGAATTTCCGCTACCGGTTCTCCAGAACTGGTCAGAACCTGCTGAATATCACCTCTGGTACAGTCGTCTGAGAGAGTATTAAAACATCAGCTGAACTGAAGTCATGACAGATCTATAATGGTATTAATTCAAAGCCAATTATATGTTAATTTGGCTTTAGCTTCCAAATAGAGGGGGGGGGGCTGTGATTTTGGGATTTGGCTTGTGTCATGCTACAATTTACACCACGTCTGACTTTGCCTTGTTTTTGTAATGTAGTAGGATAAAAGGTATGTAAGCTGTGGTTCTGTTTTTGCTCAGGGCTGCTCAGGAAGCTGCCAATGCTTTTCTGGGAACCTGATCTACCCTGTAATTATTTGCTTGCTTAATAAATTTATGTTGTGTCTTCAAAGTGATTTTGATAGCTTTAGACGATTCAAGTTTTAGCCACAACATGGCCAAAGCTCAACAAGGGAAGGAGGGAAAGGAAGGAGGAGGCTGAGGGCCTCAAAGGAAACTGGATTATATAAAATAAATCAGTGAGATTGGAGGGCTTGGATTTTATTTCCACTTTATTTTTCAACTGCGATATAGTTAAGGGTTTTAGTGCAGTTTTAGTGCATTTTCTTCTGAGCATGGCAGGAAGTTGTGAGTTCAGTTTTCAGCAAAGGTCAGAGGGGATGCCTAAGGCTGCAAAAGGAAGATGTGTGGGCTGTATGCGACCCTGCAGCTGCAGTTGCCCACCTCTGCAATAATTACCTGTGAAATAATTAAATCTGATTGCAAATCAAATCAATACACATCTTGTTTCTACGATTGTGGGCCACCTAGAGGTTCCTCTAGGTAAGACGGGTGACATAAAAGATAAACAAAAAGAAACAAACAAATAAATATTTATTAGCATATGCAGTATTGAAATTCATTTTTTTTTACTACCGGTTCTGTGGGCATGGCTTGGTGGGCATGGCAGGGGAAGGATACTGCAAAATCTCCATTCCCTTCCACTCCAGGGGAAGGTTACTGCAAAATTCCCATTCCCTCCTGATCAGCTGGGACTCGGGAGGCAGAGAATAGATGGGGGCGGGGCCAGTCAGAGGTGGTATTTGCCGGTTCTCCAAACTACTCAAAATTTCTGCTACCAGTTCTCCAGAACCTGTCAGAACCAATTGAATATCACTCCTGAGTATATAGCATTATTACAATAGACAGAAGACCACAATGCTATTGCAGAGTAGCAGTTTGGCTTGCCAAGGTACCATCCCTGTTATAGGACACATTTGCATGCTTCCAAGGTGTCCCACTTCTAATACAGTATTTATCAAGCTTGACTACTTTAATATGTGTGTACTTCAACTCCCAGAATCCTCCAGCCAGCATGAGTTGAAAAGTGTATGCATCTTAGGTGAGCTGGCTTTGCACAGAGAAAAAGATGAACAGTTCTTCCTACAGTGTCAACCAAGGCCCCCTCCCTTCCTAGGAGCTGCTTCACAAATGCTCACTGTAAGCAGGAAGGTTCAGAGCTGTTAGGAAACTGACTGCCTGCACAGAGCACCAGCTCGCCTCCTTATCATTGAACTGGTACCTGTTTATCAACTTGCATAGAACATGTTTTCAAACTGTTAAGTGGACAGAAGCCGAGGAGTTATGGAAGCTCACCCTGCCACACAGTCCTAGGACTCGAACCGCCAGAGCAGAAATCATCTCCAGTGTCATAAAGCCACCGTGCCTCAAACTAACTAACGAACAATTTAAATAATTTCATTTGGTCTATTTTGAGAGATGTATAAAAGCCTGTCCTACTGTCTCTAGATCCATGGTAAACAATAGCTAGCAGTGTGTTCACAGATATCATGTTGTCTTCAACTTTTCTCTTTAAGGGGAAGTGTTTTTTTTGGTGGTGGTGGGAAGGGATGATCTTGCAATATCATTTTGGAAATCGTGTTTCTCACTCCCTTTACTAGTTTCAGATGTTTTCCGTTTCCCTCCCTTGGCAGTAAATATTAGAATAAGATTAAAGTGGGAAGATTTGCAATGTTTAGTTCACCTGGAATGAAGCTGCAACCATCCTCTCTTCATTTTTGCAGGGATGCTCTAGATGCCCTCTATAAGCACCTGTACCGCATCCAGACAGATATTTCCTACAAGATGAACTCTCTGGTGCTGGATAACAAATGCATGGATGGCAGGCGAAAGCTGACGGTTCCAGCTGAGAAATTTGTGCCAGAGGTGGACACTTTCAACCGCACAACCAACCGTACTCTCTCGCCCCTCAAAAGCCGGCAACTGGAGCTGGCCTAGGATAACTGAGAACATAGTAGACCTTCCCAGGATTGACCTCCAACCAAGCCAGGCTACGGTCTGCGTTGGGTTATAATGACTCAAGTCATCTTATCTTTGCCCCTTCCCAGAGTTGTGTATTTGCCCTTTATTTGAGTCTCACAGCTTTGGTATATTGCATGAAAAAAAAGTTGGATAACTAATTAAAAAGGCTGCCCTTGGTGCTGTCAAGCCATTAAGATTCATGAGTGGTTTTTGATGTAACTTGAGATTTCTGACAAGCTTGCTTCAACTTGTGCACAGCTAGACATTTCATCAGTGCCAGGGGGCTGGAGAAAAATCTGTAGGAGGGGAGCTCCTGAATTTCCATCCCATTTATTTTCTCTCTCTTCTAAAGATTAATTTCATCTACTTAATTAAGCAGGATACTGAAGTTCTTCAGTGTCCAAATTTTATAATGGGTTTGCAAGAAAGCTCCAACGATCACAGGGACCTGGGTTGAAGTGGTTGGTTGGAATCAGGAAATAAATTAATTCATTTCCCTTACTTTCAAGGGAAAGTAAGGAGGAAGGAAACAATTTACGAGGTAAGAATACACAGGAGTTTGACTGATGAGTGTTATACAAAGAGAAGACTAAACCAGATTGAATCTAGAAAGATCATGTAAAGCTCCAAAAAATGGAAAATACAGGTAGTCCTCAACTTACAACCATAAAGGTAAAAGGTAAATGTTCCCCTCGCATATATGTACTAGTCATTCCCAATTCTAGAGGGCAGTCCTCATCTCCATTTCAAAGCCGAAGAGCCAGTGCTGTCCGAAGACGTCTTCATGGTCATGTGGCTGGCATAACTAAATGCGAAAGGCGCACGGAACGCTGTTACTTTCCCACCAAAGGTGGTTCCTATTTTTCTACTTGCATTTTTACATGCTTTCGAACTGCTAGGTTGGTAGAAGCTGGGACAAGTAACGGGAGCTAACTCTGTTACACGGCGCTAGGGATTTGAACCACCGAACTGCCAACCTTCTGATTGACAAGGTCACATCTTAGCCACTGAGCCACCACGTCCCTTTTTACAACCATAATTGAGGCCAAAATGTATGCTGCCAAGTGAGTTTTATCCTATTCCACGACTTTTTTTTGCCACAGTTGTTAAGCAAATCATTGCAGTTGTTAATAACCAGGCTGTTAAGTGAATCTGGCTCCCTCAACTGACTTTGCTTGTCCGAAGGTTGCAAAAGATGCTCACAAATGATCTGAGGTCACTGCAACCCTTGCCAATATGAATCAATTACCAAGCACCCTAACTTTGGTCCCATGACCTCGAGGATGCTGCAACGGTTGTAAGTGTGAAAAATGGTCTGAAGTCACTTTTTTCAGTCAGGTATAACTTCAAATGGTCACTAAATGAACAATTGTAAATGGAGGACTACCTGTAATAATTTATAGAATAGAATATGGAATGGAATGGAATATGAGTTATGAATAGAATAGAATAAGAAGAGGAATAGGAGATAGGGGAGACTAGACTAGAACAGAACAGAATTAAGAATAGCAATTAGAATAGAATGGAATAGCAAATAGAGTAGAGTAGAATAGGAAAAGAGGAATAGGAGATAGAATAAATATGAATTATGAATAGGACAGAACAGAATAGGAGAAGAGGAATAGGACATAGAAGAGAAGATAGACTAGAAGAATAGGAGATAGCATAGCATAGCATAGCATAGCATAGAACAGAATAGAATTCTTTATTGGCCAAGTGCGATTGGACGCACAAGGAATTTGTCTTTGGTGCAGATGCTTGGTACTAAATACTAAACACTTGGGACTATACTAAAATACCAATTTTAGTAGTAATAAGAATTGCAATAATAATTTCAGTTAACGGAGGAGAAAAAGGAGAGCGCGCCTTCTAACCCCTCTTTTCCCTCATTCCCATCTGGCCACATCTGGAGGCCGGAGGGGCAGCAGGTAGACGAGAGTTGGGGGAAGGGGCGGGGCTTCGTGGGACTGCGCGGCTCACCTGGCGCCGCCGAGGGCGGAAGAGGAGGAGGAAAGGGGCGGGGCCTCTGCCTCAGCGGCCCCGCCCCCTCGCGCAACATGGCGGCCAAGGTATCTCAGCTGACGCGGAGCCGCTGCCGGGGCTGCCTTCTCGGGGCTCTGCTGGGCGACTGCCTGGGCGGCGACTTCGAGGCGCGGGAGTCGGTCAGCGCGGCCGAGCTGCTCCGCTTCGTGGTTGCCCTGCGGCCGCTGCAAGGACCGGCTGCCGAACCCGGCGAGGAGAGCGGCGGCGGCAGCAGCGGGGGCAAGTTGGAGGGCAGCCGTGTTTCGAGTGAGCAGGGCGGGGCGGCGTGGGGGTCGCTGCTTCGCGGTCTGGCCTGGATCCTTGAGGGGAGCCGCCCGCAAAGATGGCACGAGGATCCCCCGCCCCCAGTTAGGACGCTGTGCTTGGATTCCTCCCTGCGGGAGACACCCCCCCCCCCTAATAACATTTTATTTTATTTGCTGTATCATTTCTTTAGTTTACTTTTACATTTCCATTGTTTTCCATTTTATTATTTCATTTCCTTATTTTGTTTTTCATATTTTAATAAACTTATTATAATACTTATAATAAATATGTGTGTGTATACAAACACACATACACACACAGTATATATTTATTGTAAGTATTATAATAACTGCATACATATAAATTATCTGTCTATCATCTATCATCTATTGGTCTGTCTGTCTATCATCTATCTGTCATCTGTCTGCTTGTCTAGCGTCTGCATCTATTGTCTGTGTATCATCTGTCTGTCTATCATCTGTCTGTCTATCTATCATTGTCTGTCTGTCTGTCTGTCTCTCTCTCTATCTATCTATCTATCTTCTATCTAAATAGATAAATATAATAATCTGCGGGCTGCCATCAGTTTGGCAGTTTGATTCTCACAGACTCAAGGTTGACTCAGCCTTCCGTCCTTCCGAGGTCGGTAAAATGAGGACCCAGATCGTTGGGGGGGCAATAGGCTGACTGGCAACCGTGAAGCCTCCAAAATGACCCCAGTCAGGTTGGATTCAGAGTTGACAATGACTCTGTAGCAGTAGCAATAACACTTATATACCGCTTCATAGTGCTTTTACAGCCCTCTCTAAGCGGTTTACAGAGTCAGCCTATTGGTCCCAACAATCTGGCTCCTCATTTTACCAACCTCGGAAGGATGGACGGCTGAGTCAACCTTGAGCCTGGTGTGAGATTCGAACTGCAAAATTGCAGGCAGCCGGCAGTCAGCTGAAGTAGCCTGCAGTACTGCACTCCAACCACTGCACCACCTCGGCTCTGTAAACCGCTTAGAAAGGGCTCTAAAGCACTGTGAACCGGTATATAAGTCTTAAGTACTATTGCTATTTCTTTATTATTGTGGTTAGGCCTAAAACTGCTGCTTTAATTCTTGTTCCCTTCATAGGTGGGAAGGGCAAGGTGAGAGGGGGACCCTTCCAGATAAAAGGTTCAGGCTGCTTTGGCTGGCTTCTCCACTGTTCTTGTAATTACAGCTAACTAAGAAGGATAAACGTGTGGTGTGGTTACATGTGTGGCAACATTGCATCACCAATAGGGCAGGAATCACTGCATAGATTTGCAAAGCGGAACAATTAATTGCTGTGGTTTCTATCTTACCAAATGTTTCATAAAAGCTTGCTTAAATTAGTAATGTAGTACTGCATGTTAAATAATTTTGACTACTGTTACAATATTCACGTCAGTTTGCCAAATTTATATTCATTAAACAAATTGGTAGACTTATCAATGTGACAACTACCTCTTTATCGACAAGGAGAAAGTATTATACACTATTATTGGTGACATTACCATTACGTTATTTAATCACATTTTGTTTGAAAATTAGGTTGCAGTTAATATTAATACAGTATTTCCAGATTGCATTTAATAAAAAAAGTTTCTTAAATATCAGCCAAACTTCTGAAAGCATTATTAGATTTTATTTAAATTTCTTAATTTTTAAAAAATTATAATTAAAAAATTTATATTACAATAATTCAAATATTAAAATTCTGTACTTTTAAAATACAAGTATAACATAATTAGGACTATGGTGGCGCAGTGGTTAAAATGCAGGACTGCAGGCTAATTCTGCTGGCTGCCGGCTGCCCGCAGTTTAGCAGTTTGACTCTCACGGGCTCAAGGTTGACTCTGCCTTCCATTCTTCCGAGTTTGGTAAAATGAGAACCCAGTTTGTTGAGGGCAATATCTTAACTTTGTAAACCACTTAGAGAGGGCTGTAAACCATTCTGAAGCAATATATAAGTCTTAAGTGCTCTTCATTTTGCTATAATTAAAATTGATTATATTTTATTAAACTTCCAGTGTTTAACATGGCAAAATTGTAGCCTAGGAAGAGATGAATTGTGTCACTTTGTGACCACAATGCTAGAAATAATTTACCCTCTTTCACTTTGTTCAGCTTTTCCCCCCCTGTGATTTACTTTACGGCAAAATTATAGCAACATTCCTGTTTACTTTTAAGGTGAGGTAAGGAGTGAACATGGAGTTTATGGACTGCTTTTCAAGATTCTCCATTTTGGTTAACGTATGTTTGATTCAAAGCCTGTAAGATTCCCTTTGAATCTTCATATTAAATTCAGGAAGATTATTTTTTTGTGTGTGTCCAGACATGCAGACGCATAGCGATGGAGTTTCATATTTACTCATGCCTCTGCATAGGTAGTCCTTATCCTCAGTTGCTTTGCAACCATTCCAAATTATGGCAAGCCTTCCTGGGGTTGGAAGTTCCAATGACACCACCTCACACAGTCATGTGACTGCATTTCAGATGCTAGGCAACTGGGTTACATTTATAGTATAGCAATAGCAACAGCAATAGTATGGTATGGTATAGTATAGCCTTTATTATCATTGTACATGTATACAATGAAATTGATTTTAGCCTCACTGGTGCAATCCATGGCAACAAATACAAACAACCTAAATAGTATAAAGAATAATCCCTTTGCAAGTAATTAGGAAAAGAAAAAGAAAGAAAAAAACTAGTCATACGTTTCCGTATGTGTATGGAGTGATTGTGGTTGTGTTTGAGTCTTTAACTCCACAAGGTTAGAAACTATTTTAAAATCTATTTGTTCGGCCGGCTATGCTTCGATGTCTTCTGACCGATGGTAGAAGTGTGAAGAGAGACTGACCAGGGTGTGAATCTATTTATGACCATTTGCAGCAATCTTTGAAAAAAGAAACAAAATATGTGAGTTTGCATATATACTCTCCATGCATAATATATATTGCTTTATTGTTTGCTCCTCAGACATCCTCTATTACAGCGATGACACAGCCATGGCCCACTCCATAGTTAGGTCCCTGTTGGCCAAGCAAAATTTTGATGAAGTGGATATGGCAAAGAGGTAAGGCATGTGGCTGTTTTCAGACAGAGGAAATACTATTGGATTAGGTAGAAGTATGAATTTGATAATGGCATGAAAACTTAAGTTTGTGCAATCTGGCCTTATTCAACTTTGAATATAAATGAGGTTTGCCTTAGAGAGGTTTGCTTGGTATGATGGAGAAAATAAAACAGGCCTCTCTAATCTCAAGGAATAAGCAGAATCGCATTCCCGTAGGCCTCCTTTGCATAGGCAGAAAACAGAGGAATATTCCAGATACTCTTGAATTCTCTTCAGCTCAAGTCCCATCTATTGCTGTGCCTGTATTTTATGAATCCAGGTGGAAAATAATGTTGGAATAGCTGTAAAATACTCACCAGGAGTAGAGTAAAAAAGGTAAAAGTAAAGATTCCCCTCGCACATAAGTGCTGGTTGTTCCTGATTCTAGGGGGCAGTGCTCATCTCCATTTCAAAGCCGAAGAGTCAGCGCTGTCCAAAGACATCACATGTGGCTGGCATGACTAAACGCTGAAGGTGCACAGAACGTTGTTATCTTCCCACCAAATATAGTTCCTATTTTTCTACTTGCATTTTTACCTGCTTTCAAACTGCTAGGTTGGCAGAAGCTGGGACAAGTAACGGGAGCTCACTCTGCTAAGCGGCACTAGGGATTCGAACCGCCGAACTGCCGATCTTTCTGATCAACAAGCTCAGCATCTAAATCCAATATTCTTATTAGTATTTTACTAATGAGCATTGGATTTATCCTCACACAACATGCTTAAACATGAACTGCCAAGTGCCAGGGAAATCAGAAGAGACTCATGACTGATGATGCATTTAATCCCACTTTCAGGCTTAGCCTGGTCAACTACATGAGAAAGCTGCTTTTTAACCTTATTTATTAATTTTTTATGCTGCCCAGTCTTGTGTGTTATTCAAATCCAGGTGATTGTAAACTATCAAAATACTAGAATTAATTACAGAGCCGTGGACATTGCCTTGATGAGTTAGTGTGATCAATTAATATTCCCCTATGTGGATAACATCCTTAGGGCTTCATCTATACCCATGATGGCGAACCAATGGCACGCGAGCCACAAGTGGCATGTGGAGCCATTTGTCAGGGCATGTGAGGCATTGCTCTGTTAGCTGGCCAGTGCACATGCATTGGCCAGTGACTTCCGGTTTGCTCATAGGGTCGGTTTTAGCCCTCCAGAGCCTTCAGGGAAGCCTCCTGAAGGCCCCTGAAGGCTCCAGAGGATGAAAAAATGGCCCTACGGACAAACCGGAAGTCACTTCCGATTTGCTCGTAGGGTTGTTTTTTGCTTTCCAAAGCCTTCAGGGAAGCCTCCTGAAGGCTCCGGAGGGCTAAAACTGGCCATACGAGCAAATCGGAAATCCATTCCCGAACATCTGGTTTGCCTGTAGGGCTGGTTTTTCGTGCTCTGGAGGCTTCAGGGAAGCTCCTGAAGCCTCCGGAGAGCCTCCGGGGGGGGGTGGGGGTTCATGGGGAAGGCTGTTTTCGCTCTCCCCAGGCTCCTATAAAGCCTCTGGAGCCTGGGGAGGGCCAAAAAACCAAGCCAAAAAGGGGGGGAGCGCTGGTTGTGCACCCATGCACGCTGGGGTTGTGCGCATAGTATTATGGGTGTGGCATGCCCGCACACGACCCCCCCTGCACTCCCCCCGCTTTTGGCACGCGAGCCAAAAAAGGTTCGCCATCAATGATCTATCCTCTTTCATAAAGCCCTCTTGTTAGTGTCTTTCCAAGCAGATGAATGCAAATGGGACTATTTTGTAACCAAAGTCTTCTCCTGGCAGGTTTGCTGAAGAATATAAGAAGGATCCTGACCGATCCTATGGAGGTGGTGTGGTGACTGTATTCAAGAAACTGCTTAGTCCTAAATGCAGAGATGTGTTTGAGCCAGCAAGGCAGCAGTTTAATGGGAAAGGTTCCTATGGGAATGGTGGCGCCATGAGAGTGGCTGGCATTTCATTAGCTTACTCTGACGTTCAAGATGTAAAGAAGGTGAGTTAAATGTTTTTTTGATGCCACATCAACTATTTACACAGCATTTGAAAGCATTTACATACAGCAATCCTGTTTGATGCAACAAGCTAAGATAGGCCTTGGTGATGGAGTTATCTCTCGATTTATATCCCCAAATTACATACAGTTCCAATTTCTGTTGGTACATGAGCCATTTGTTTAGTGAGGTTTGCCCCATTTTACGACCTTTCTTGCTGTTATATGAATTACCACAGTTGTTAAATTAATTGCTAATTAAGAGACTGTGCCTTCTCCATTGACTCCTCTTGTCAGAAGTCACAAAAGGTGATCACATGACGCCAGGACACTGCAACCGTCATAAATATGAGTCAGTTGCCAAGCATCCCAATTTTGATCACATGACTGTGGGGCTGCTGCAACAGTCATGTGTGAAAAACTGTCTTAAGGCATTTTTTTCCCAGTGCCGTTGAATGGTCAACTAAAGGAATGTTGTAAGCCGAGGACTATCTGTAGTTTGGAACCACATATAAGGAGCAGTCCAGGAATTGTATTCTTTTTGGTTTGTTTGTTTCAGTTTCTCCTACTACCTGAGCTTGGTGGTTTTCTATTAAAGTCCTATACTTAGGTAAGAAAAACCAAAAGGACACATATAAACTGGGTGAAACCAGGTTTAATAGCAGTGACTGTGAGAGAGATCTTGGAGTTTAAGTGGACAACCAGCTAAATGTGAGCCAGCAGTGTGCAGCGGCAGCCAGAAAAGCCAATGCAATCCTAAATTGCATTAACAGGGGAATATAATCAAGATCAAGTGAGATACTAATACCACTCTATAAAGCCCTAGTAAGACCACACCTAGAGTAATGCATCCAGTTTTGGTCATCACACTATGAAATTTTTTTGAGACACTTAAAAAAAAAGTGCAGAGGAGAGCAACCAGAACGATTAGGGGACTGGAGGCTAAAATGTATGAAGAACGGTTGCAGGAACTGGGCATGGCTAGTCTAGTGAAGAGAAGGACCGGGAGACATGATAGCAGTCTTCCTATATTTGAGGGGCTGCCACAGAGAGGATGGGGAGGTCAAGTTATTTTCCAAAGCACCTGAAGTCCAGACAAGGAATAATAGATGGAAACTGATTGAGGAGAGATTCAACCTAGAAATAAGGAGGAACTTTCTGACAGTGAGGACAATCAACCCATGGAACAGAAGTTGCATTCAGAAGTTGTGGTAACTTCATCGCTGGAGGCTTTCACCCCTGGACTGCCATTTGTCAGAAATGGTGCAGGGTCTCCTGCTTGAGCATGTGTGTGTATGTGTTTGTGTTTGTGTTTGTGTGTGTGTGTGTGTGTGTGTGTGTGTGTGTGTGTGTGTGTGTTGGACTACATGACCTATAAGATCCCTTCCAACTCTGTTAATGTGTTAAACCTAAACTCGGTAACATCATCAATAAGAAAACAACTGAGCTCAGAGAGCACCAAGTCCTCTTCATTTAACCCTGAGCTACAAACATTCTCCTTTATTGGACTACTACTACCATCATGGATGGTCTACCAATATTTCTGGGAAACTGAATGCCTTTGTAGCTACCATTAGGTGTGCTTGATGTGGAAATTCTCAAGGAATGCAGTCTTGTGAAGGGTATGTCAACGATCCTTTTCCTAGCAAATCCTCTCAGAGAAGGAATAACATTGAAACAGTTGACTTCTAATGCCAAGAAGTCTAGCAATGGCATCAGATGTAAACATTAGGGAGCAGTATTAGAACAGGACACAGATTTTCTGTTTCAGAAGAGGCATAAAATTAGCCGTTAAGGAATGCTGTGAAAATCAACAGTGTGTTGAGTTACGAAGGAGATTTAGACACGTTTATGAAGGTGTTCATCCCAGATGTCCAACAAATTAAGTCATATTTTGGACATTGCACTTTTCCTTAAGCGCGCATTCTGCATATCTGGCCTTGTTTTTAGGTGTCCATCTGAGAACCAGCAAGTTAAACATGCGTAACAGATGTACATAACAAGTAGAAACTCTTCAGATCTGTTCCTTACATACCCATAGTCTGCTTGGAGCTGTTTCGTTCAGATAAGAAAACAGAGGTACTTTTATCTATATGCCTCCCATGAATGGATTCCATCCTTTATTTTTGGTTGAATTAATTTTCATCAGATGTCACAGCCTTTCACACTAGGATGACCAACACAGAAGTTCTTGAATGAAAATCTGTTTATTTATTGATTTGTAATTCATTTTCCCTGCAAGGTCAGGCAAACAAGTATAAGACATATCTCCTTAATGAGGCCTATTCACCAAGCTTTGATTAAGACTTTACTGTCTTGACTAGTTAGCTTGTACTTGGTATACAGAGGTGGGCTGCACTTACTTTAACAACCAGTTTGCCAAAAATGTGAGCACACGCACACACTTTGCAGCTGCGCCATCTGCGCTTGCCCGCAGCACTGAAAGCAAGTTTTTACCGTTGGGGGAGGCTTCTTGCACACCTACAAGGTCAACCACGGTTAGTAGAACGGGTGAGGCACACAAATCAGCTTGGCTGCAGGTGGGGCGAGCGAGCCGGAAAGTGAGATATCTAGGACCGGATAGCGTTGGGGCAAGTGGGCGGGGCCAACCAGTGCTGCGAACTATCAGTTCAGGCGAACTGGTATGAAGTGGTAGTAGCCCACCATTGTTGGTATATGTGGAAAAATCATTGGTATGTTAGAACCAATGAAGCTGAAAAAGAGAAATTTAGAAAGCAGTTGCCACAAGATATGATAGCAACCATCTCCAGGGGGATTGGACATACTCATAAAGGATGCATCTCCACTTAGTTATTAGTCTTTCCTCAGAGGAATGGCGCCAGGAGAAGGAACTTTTGTGTGCTGCCAGTGGGTTTTCCTCATTCATTGGGTCACTTAACATTAAATACAACATGTCCCATTTATTCAAAGATAGAAAAAAAAATCTTTGGACCCAGTACATGTTTCCCTAATAGCTCTGTTACTGCTTCCTTAAAACAAAGATTATGCTTATACATTTATTTAAAACACTTAAAGAATAAAATTAATCACTATATTGTATAGAAATAAAAAATGATAAAAGAGGATAATGGATGGGAAATAAAATATCAGTAAACAAATAGTACAATTATAAAACCAAAACCTCCTTTTGTTGATTAAAGTATTAACTGTATATGTAAAACTATATCATCTTGAGTGAAAGTTGTAAATCGCTGTGAAAATCTAAATCTTAATACAGGTAGCCCTCGATTTCCCACCATAGTTGAACCCCAAATTTCTGTTACTGTGGGACAGTTCTTAAGTGAGGTCCCCCCCCCCCCCATTTCACCACCTTTCTTGCCACAGTTGTTAAGGGAATCACTGCAGGTCTTAAGTTAGTAACATGACTATGAAGTGAATCTGGCTTTCCAATTAACTTTGCTGGTCAGAAGGTTGCAAAAGGGGGTCACATGACCTCTGGACACAACAATGATCCTTATATGAGTCAGTTGCCAATAATCTGAATTTTGATCACATGATCATGGGGATGCTACAAAGGTAGTAAGTGTAAAAAATGGTCGTTCGTCACTGTTTTCAGTGCCGTTGTAACTTTGGTCAATAAACGAACTGTTGTTAGATGAGGACTATCTGTAGTTGTATGGATGTCAGCCTTGTTTGTCATGATCTAAAAGAAATGCACATGATCTCATGAAAAACAAAGAACAATTTAAAAAGACTTTAAAAAAATCAGCAAAAACATATTTAATTCTAGACTCGCTCCCATTGTCCCTGACTGGTGATTGCAACAGATTATTTACAAAATTTAAAATTGCTTCTGATGATTTTCTTTATAGGAAATATTCACCTGTAAAAATCATACTTGACATATCTGAGTTTTATGTGATTGTCACTACTTCCTATGTGCTGCCAACAGCAGCCAAAACAAATACAGGCCGTCCTCAACTTATGGCTACAATTGGTAAGAGAGCTTCTGTTGCTAAACAAAGCAATCACAGCTGCACCCGATTTTATGATCTTTTTTGCCTCTGTTTTTAAGCGAACTTTACAGTTGTTAAACGAATCTGATTTTTCCTATTGACTTTGCTTGTTGGAAGGCAACAAATGGTGACCATGTGACCCTCTGGGATGCTGCGACAATCATAAGTGCAAGGACTGGTCATAAGTCACTTTTTTCAGCGGTGTTGAAACTTCACCTAGTCACTAAAAGAATGGTTGTAAGTTGAGGACTTATTATAAAGTTTTCCTAGTTCTTCTAAAACAGTTGTTTCCTCCCTCTCTCTCTCTCTCTCCCTCCCTCTCTCCCTCCCTCCCCCCTCTCTTTCTCCCTCCCTCCTCCTCCCTCCCACCCTCTCCCTCCCTCCCTCCCTCTCTCTCCCTCTCTCTCTCCCTCCCTCTCTTTCTCCCTCCCTCTCTCCCTCTCTCTCTCTCTCTCTCCAGTTTGCTAAACTGAGTGCTGAGCTGACCCACGCAAACTCCTTGGGTTACAACGGAGCCATCTTGCAAGCCTTGGCAGTCCATTATGCTCTCCGCGGGGAGTCAAATCGGGAGAAGTTTTTGGATCAGCTGATAGGCCAGATGGAAGACGTAGAGGCTGATGATAAGTCTGTGGCTGATGCACAAATGTAAGAACAGTTGTATCAACATTATCGCACGAGGAGGCAGCACACAGAAATATTTCACCTCTGTGTCTTCTCTTCAGGCTGGGCTACGAGGACCGTCCCTTCTCAAAGCGTTTAAAGAAGATCAGAGAGTTTCTGGAACAGGGTTCTGTGTCCAGATCGGACGTGTTACTAGAATTAGGTAAGTGCATTCCTTAATAGCATGAAATTCATAAAATTCTCCATGGTATCAACGGGAGAATCCAGGATGGATAGGATGAATTATTCTAGCCTGCTAACTCCTTGACTGAATTGAAAGTCTGAAGACACGCCTCCCTGGTAACGCTCCTCAGTCTTTCAATTCAGTCTCAGCCCGCAGGATTGTTTCTCATGAGCTCTGTGTGCAGATAAGTGTATTTTTGATCAAACTTCACCCCTTTTTTATGAATAGAAAGATTTTGGACAACTTAGCCAAGCGTGTTTGCGCTGCGGGCGCTTAGAATGACTTTCAGAGCAGCATTTGACAGCTTCGGCGCTTCTCTCTGTTGACAACTCTTGCTGCAGGTTATATTGGGCAGCGGCGAGACTTTTTGGCACCCTTTTACTTCAGAGCGAGTTTTGATCGCTCCGACACTTTTCGCTGTGACAGCTGTCGCCCCAGTTCATTCGGGCACAGGCAAGGCTTTTTAGCTTATTGTCTTGGGAAGCCGAATTTGGCAACCAGCGGAGAGGCTGCCTTTAGAGAACCAGAGCCTCTCTTGCTTGTGCCTGCTGCCTTTTATATATGTTGCGGCAAGGAAATTTGGCAGTTTACAACTTGCCTAATTTTCTTGAGGAGTCGCTGGCGCTGAAGACTTATTATAAAAGATCAATTATTGAGCATTCCTTAATAGCAGAGAATCATGAATTCGTATTTTTCGGAGTATAAGACAAACCTTTTTCCCTCAAAAAAGAGGCTGAAAATCTGGGTGCGTCTTATGCACTGAATACAGCATTTTTGGCCTCCCGAAATCCCGCCCCTTCACCAAAATGGCTGTGCATAGCTTTTAGGAGGCTTCCAGAGTGCTCCTGGGGACTGGGGAGGGCAGAAATGAGTGAAGAATTTGTGAAAAATGGGCCGTTTTTTGCTTGTTTTTGGGGGGGGGGCTCCCGCAAGGAGCACTCTGCAAGCCCCTAAAGGCTATTCATGCCTTTTCTTTTGGAAAAAAACAGGCCCATTTTTGCAAAAAATGGGCCATTTTGGGGAGGTTTGCAGAGTGCAAAATCTTTTTTTTTTATTTGCCTCCTCAAAATCTTGGTGCATCTTATACTCCGGTGCGTCTTATACTCCAAAAAATACGGTATAAGAAATAACAAGCCCTTCATAGTTTTGCAAGAAGAAGGGCGGTAGCATCTTCAATGGAAAATAACTTAGATGTGTTACCATCAGTCAGCAGCATGATGGACTAAGGAACAAAACCTTAATTCCTGCTCATTATGCAGTGATTGCTGCAACATTTATGTGCCTGTGAGAAAGATGAGATAGAATGTAATTAAGAGGCATGAAGTTTGAGATACATAATAACGATATAGTGTGCTTATTTAGCCTACTGAAGCTCACAATAGCAGGGTGTTGCAATAGTTCTAGGGAAAAAGTGTTTTAAGATTCACATAAGTTCCTCATTTATGTATTAAATTTATATGCCACCCGTCTCCACAGTAAGGTGACTCTGGGTAGCATAAGTTCTGCATTTAGAGGAGGTTTATCTCCTGTTACGTTTGGAACATAATAATATCTGTGTAACATTGGCTTAATAGACAGCCAGTTTGATCTAGTGGTTTAAGGTATCAGGCTAAAGACCAGGAATCTGTGAGTTCTAGTTCCATTTTGGGCTAGCTTGGTGACTTTGGGCCAGTTTCCTTCTTTCAGCCCCAGGAACGAGGCAATGACAAACCACTTATGCCAAATATTGTTAAGAAAAACTGCAGGGATTTGTCCATGCAGTCTCTTGAGAATTAGACACAATTGAATGGGAGAAAAACAATGTCATAAATATACTTTTGGACTTCTCCAGAGCTTTGGTTACATTGATTGGACCTTTTTGTAGATACTTTTAATGGGCCCCATTCCTAGTGTTTGGCTTTTTCTTTACAATTCCTGTGAAGGTGGTATTTTCACCCCAGTACAAACAGTTGTGGACCTCTTGCCTGGCATTAAAATTGCTGCTGCTGAGGGAAGAGCATAGAGGGCCAAGTCTTAGAAGTTTATTTCTGTTGTACAGAACAGAAACGACTCACAATAGTTTGTTAGTCCTTGACTTACGACAATTTGTTCAGTGACAGTTTGAAATTACAATATCACTGAAAAAAGGGACTTATTGTTCTGACTTAGGCTTCCCAAGATCATGAAGCCGACTCCTCATCCCAATAAAAACTCTTTATTTATGTTAAAGGGAATTCCTTTCCAGCAAAGTCCCAGCAAACAGTTTTTCATGGGATTTCACAACTACAGACCTTTATCAGGCTTGGAGAGTTGCCAGACCAATATCTTCCAAACGCCACGCTGTAGCAGCAATTACTTGGCAAGAAGTCAGGAACAGATCTTCACCCTAATGAATTGAACTCATTGTCTCCTGCAAGAGCCGAGGTGGCGCAGTGGTTAAATGCAGCACTGCAGCACTGCAGGCTACTGCTAGATCAGCAGTTCAGCGGTTCAAATCTCACCGGCTCAGGGTTGACTCAGCCTTCCATCCTTCCGAGGTGGGTAAAATGAGGACCCAGATTGTTGGGGGCAATATGCTGACTCTCTGTAAACCGCTTAGAGAGGGCTGAAGCCCTATGAAGCGGTATATAAGTCTACTGCTATTGCAAACTCCCCTCCTCCTCCCCTCCTAGCATTCGTCAGAGCCTTCCCCAGACTCCAGGACTGGCCCATGTTCCTCCCCAAACTCCTCACTATCTGAGTCTGCCACACAGCTCCACTGGCTGCTGGTGGGCCACAACACTTATTGCAGCATTCCCCTGGTCACATGATCAAAATTCAGACATTTGACAACTGACCCATTTTTATGACGGTTACAGCATCCCAGGTCATGTGATCCCCTTTTGCAAATCTTCTGACAAGCAGTTGGGAAGCCAGTTTCACTTGTCAACCGTGTTACTAACTTAACTGCAGTGATTCACCTAACTTTGGCAAGAAAGATCATAAAATGGGGCAAAACTCATTTTAACAAATGTTTCACTGAGCAACAGAAATTTTGGGCTCCGGTGTGGCTGTAAGTTGAGGACTACCTGTACTTCCATTCTTTCAGTAGTCTTGGAGGATTTATTTCCAGGTCATTCCTGGGAAGGTAAAACAAGACTCAATGGGCATTGGTGCATATATAATATTTCTTTTTATATGTCTTTTGGTTCACTTTTCATTCACTTGTGGCAGAAAACTAGATAGCAATAGCATGTAGACTTATATATCACTTCACAATGCTTTTATCAACTCACAAAGCATCTCTGGCCTGCTCTCAAGTTGCAATAGGCAGAGGACGGGAAACTGATAGAGCAGCATGGCAGCCACAACCAGAAGCACATTCCTTGCATACCTTTCTCAAAGCTGTCTCCCACATTACCTGCAACAGCCGGAGGGGTGTGTTCTCTACTGCCGGTGAAAGTATTCCATTGGACAATGCGATTTATGACACACCCTGGGGTCAGATGGGTGGGAAACAGGGTCATAATTGGGCTGTAAATTACGTGTTGTCAGAGTTGGCTTCACTTGGGTACCTGCGGACATGTTGCTTCTAATAAATAATTTGGATTTCTGTTGAAGCTTGGGTCGAGGCTTACCTAAGTGGTTTAGAGTCAACCTATTGCCCCCAACAATCTGGGTCCTCATTTTACCAACCTTGGCAGGATAGAAAGCTCATTCAGCCTTTAGCCTGGTGAGATTTGAACTGCCAAATTGCAGTCAGCTGACAGTCCGCAGAAGTAGCCTGCAGTACTGCATTCCAACCACTGTGCCACCATGGCTCTGTTCTCTAAAAGTAATTGGAATCTTTTGATTCAATGCAGGCAACGGCATCCAAGCCCTGCATTCTGTCCCCACTGCAATCTACTCATTCCTGCGTTGCATGGAATCTCACCCTGATGTTCCTGATAGCTACAACTCTCTGCAGCGGACCATTATGTACTGCATCCTACTGGGTGGGGACACGGATACGATCGCAACCATGGCAGGAGCCATTGCAGGGGCGTTTTATGGGGAAGAGCAGGTGCCCCAAAGTTGGAAAGAGAGCTGTGAAGCCTACGAGGAGACAGAGAAGCTGGCCGATGGCTTGTACGAACTCTACCACCAGCCAGCTTTGAGCCATGAATGAGGATTTGACACCCAGTAATGAGGTCTGTGGTTTTGCATCCATGTTCCAAAGGAAGCGAACCGTGTCCACAATAGGAGAGTCTCTGTTCCTCCGAAGAGTGCCCAGGCCATTGCGATTGGCTCCCTGCCAAAGGTTTCTGCTGTAGGTGCATGTTCAGAAGTGCCCATTCTTTTCAGCCGCATAGTCACTGTTCACCCATCCTTCTCTCCTTTTTGCTTTTTTGTTTCCTAATTATGAAAATGTTGTAATAACATCGTAATAACATCTTGGTTAGAATCTCTGCAGCCGATTGGCTTCATGACAGTTTCCCAAGCAGATCCTCACTCCAGAAGACTTGAGATTGGACTACCGTATTTTTGGGAGTATAAGACACACTTTTTCTCCCCTAAAAGAGGGTGAAAATTTGGGTGGGTCTTATACACTGAGTACAGCCCCGCCCACCTGTCGGCCCCCACCCTTTGGCCTCTGTCTCCCACCAATTTACCACCTTGCAGCAAACGGGGAAATGGGGCTTGCGGAGGCGGCAATAGGCTATATGGCAATTCCTGCAGCCTGAAACGAGTGATCATTGGGAGCCCTGTGCTTAAACTGAAATTGAAAGTGAAATGGGTTGTTTGTTGTAAGGAGGCAAATTGCTGGGAGGCAGAGACAGATTTTTTTTCTTGTAATCAAGCTAAACTGAAACAGGCTGTTTGCTGTTTACTGCAAGGAGGTAAGTCAATAACTATAAATGCCTATAGAATGTTCAAATTATTAGACTTATTTTTTAAAGACTGTTTTATTATTGTTCTAGACAACTTAACAAAATGAAAAAGCTTTTTAAAATAAACGCTTGATCTGAAGAGGCCCAGTGCTACTGTGTCTTCTTTTAAATAGCAGAGAATAACGTATACTTCCAGAAAGCCACGTCAATTTTAACAGCATCTGTACAAGTATAGTCTGAAATGTAACACCACAAACAGTCTGTACTGTTTGCTGCAAAGAGGAAAATTGCTGGGAGGCAGAGGCAGGTTTTTTCCCCCTTGTTTTTCTCCCCAAAAGCTAGGTGTGTCTTATACTTCGGAGCATCTTATACTCTGGAAAAATACGATAAGTTTGGACAAAGACAAAGGACAAATATGTAAGTTTGCAGTTCATCTAGTTATTAGATTGAGAGTTATCAGGCCCAGCTGCTTCTAAGGGCAATTGGAACATGTGTCTTTAATACCAGAAATGTATTAAATGTAATGCTGGCATTAACAAATTTTACCGCTTTTTAAAAAAACTAAAAACGGATCAATGTGTCTCTGCTGGCTTAATGAGTAGAGTAAGTAACAAGTTGAGTCAGGGTATTTTGTAACACTACTTCCTGGCCAATCAGTCCACCTCTGGCAGTACCAGGTATATGGGATGGTGGTGTTAATAGAGGTATTAATCCCATTTCTGCAAACTCTCAAAGTCACTTCAATAGTGAAATGGGCAGCATATACATTTAATAAATAAATAAATTGAGGTACTAAGGAATTTACTACAGTGTAGCTAAAAATGCATTGGATGGGCTGATAATGGAAGCCAGGAAAGGAATACTGGGTTGATCAGGTACACACCGTTAACTACATAGGCAGATTTGGGGCCTCCTAGAGTGCCAGTTTTGTTAGGACATATCAGTTGTTAATCAAGCTTAAGCATTTTGGCAGCTGAAAAGTGAAAGTCTAATTAGTAATCAGTTCTACTTAAGGTTAATAATCAGGCAGGGCAATCAAATTAATAAGCAGTTAACAAACTATGGGGACTTTAACAAAAGTAATTGAGGCTAATGGCACACAAGGCAATCAAATTAACAGTTAATAGTCTATGGGGAGTCTAGTAGAGTCATTTCCATTAGGGAAAGGTGAAGGATTCTCAAGGGGCGGAGTGGAGAAGTGATTTATTTTACCCAGTCTTCAATTACTGAAGAAGAAGGGGAAAAAAGGATAAAAACTCCCAATTGTCACAAAGGAAGCAAATCATATCGCTAAGATAGACGTGCACAATTTGGCATTCATATATATATAGTATGAATGTATGTATGCTCTAAGCATGCTAAATTGGGCCATTAATACAGAAGCACTTTAAAAACAGAAAACAAGAAATTCTGAACTAAAGATAGAAAGGAAAACAAACCGACCCCATCATCCACTGATCATGTTAACTGGTTTGGTAAAGAAACGTCTCCAAGAAAACAAGCTCAGAGAACAACAAGGACACCACAAAGTCAAGGTGATGAGAGATTCAAAGCGATATTTTTCTCTTAACAAAGTACTCCTTTTATAGAAGACTTCGGGCAAAAGTATTATTAGCCCATGTAGACTCACTGTGGGACAAAATAATAATAAAAAGCTGGTTAAGAGATCATAATCCTAAAGAGATTTTTTTAAAAATTAGGAAAAGCCAGGCCAGGTGTGTAGATTTGGCTTTCTCCTGGCCTGAACAAACTAATTGACAAAATGATGACTTCCCCAGAATTCTTTTCACTCCTTGTTTTGATTAACCAAAATAAGGACTGTCCCAAGTGTGTAGGCCATCTGGTCCTTAACCAGAGGCAATTGCATGCATGTTGGCTTAAAACCATCTGCTTTTCTTTGTTTTTTTCCCTTTCACAATGTACATCTGAAGATGGGTTGCTCTGTAGATAAGATGCCAATATGTGTACATGTATTTGCAGGGGATTACTGGAAATAAAAATAAATCTCTGTAAAATAAGATTTATTGAAGTTGGATCAATACAATCAAGTACTGTAGTTTCAGTTCAGAAGTGAAGGCCAGTTTGTGATCACAAAACAAGAGTGCATTTCAAAACAAAATTTACTATGAACAGTGCATGTAACATAAGTATTTACAAAATTGGGAAAAAAAATCCTCTATATAGTAGAAACAAAGATACTAGCACATTTTTTTTAAAGGATATCCCAATGGTATATGAAGATGCACATTGTAAGGATTTTCCAGGCCTGCCTTTTTGGCTGACTGACGCACTTTGTACAAGTTCTCCCAAATGCCCAAACCCCAATCTTTTCTGACAAAAAGATTACATGCTCTGTATGTCTACAAAGATAAGCTGAGGGTGGTTGCTGAGTAGCCTCTTCAGCCCACGCTTCATCGTCCTGTATGTGATCGCTGCTTTTTTGTGACCTTTATAATGCATTAACATACAGAAGGGAGAAAAGAATGTATGAGAAAAGAATAATCAGGGTGTAAAACTTCCGAAATTTTTTCCCTGTTTTTTGAAAGTGGAGAAAATGTTGTCTACTGACTTTGTTTTGTGCCTTGTCAGCACACAAATGACCAATACAGGGAGTCCTCAACTTACAGCCATTCATTTAGTGACCATTCAAAGTTACAACAGCAGTGACAAAAGCGACTTATGAGAGTTTTTCACACGACCGCTGCAGCCTTCCCATGGTCACGTGATCCAAACTCAGAGGCTTGGTGACTGACTCATTTATGACGGTTGCCGTGTCCCGGGGTCACATGATCCTCCTTTTGCAACCCTTGGGCAAGCAAAGTCAACGGGTAGCCCGATTCACTTAACAGCCACGCTACCAACTTAACAAATGCGGTGGTTCACTTAACAACTGCGGCAAGGAAGGTTGTAAAAGGGGGCAAAACTCCCTTAACAACTTTCTTACCATTAGAACATTTTGGGCTCAATTGTGGCCGTACGTTGAGGACTACCTGTGTACACAGAAAGAGGGGAAAAAAAGGTTTTATGTGCAGTAGAGCATGCTCTGGGCACCTAAAGCAAAAACCTGGATTTATGTGATTCTCTCTTAGAATAGTTCAATTTTTTTCCCCCACTCCAAATTTTGCTAAATGATAACGTATTTTCTCTGAACGAATAGCGTGATGAGTAGGACCAAAAGGCTGTTCTCCACAGGAAAATACACTTGAAACAAGAACACGAGCCTCTAAAATTGGCCTTTTGAGTATCAGGCACACAGAAAATGTGCCCTCCCATGGCTCCTTCAATTTTAGCCTGCGGGAAACCAAGGTGAAAATAAAAAAATATTTTGCGAGTGTGCCATTAGGATTACTGTCATCTTCAGGAATTTAGAAAACCACCAGATGGAATTAGAATCATTAGCCTGTTCTTTTGTTGTACTTAAATCAGACAAATCAGATCACATTTTTTTTAAAGGAAGGAAACAAAAAGGCAGTTGGTAGAATATTTGTAATAACAGATGACCCAAATATTTTTTTCCCCAGCAGTTTTCTTTTGCTGCCCTTTTTACAGTGTGGAGTTTTTCACTCGTGTCAACCTAGAATCTTTGTCACAAAGTGTTGATTGCAATTGTTGTTCTAGTTGAGTTGTTTGAATGTATATATGTTTACAATAAATTTGAAAAAAACATACTAAGCTGCTTTAGCCATTTCATGATCTATAAAAAGAATAGTTAATTAAATCCATCTATGTTCTCCACAATTTATGCAGAAAAGGAATCCTTAGCATATTTTTCATGTGCTATTATTTCTTCGGATGACAGAAACCTCTTTTTTGTATGTAAGGGGTACAAATGGCTATTTAAAAAAAAACTGCAAAAACCCGAATCCCAAACTTTTCTGTTTCTTTCTTTTTTTAAAAAAAATATTGCACTACTCGAAATGTCTTTTAAAGGAGCTAATATTAAGAAAATATTACTTAGCACCATTGTGGAAATTACACTGAAGGGAAATCAGGAATGTTACTTAAAGAAGAGATATCAAATATTGTATGGAGTTTGGTACGGCCACCTTCGTCAACAGTCTGCAGATCCTGAGGAAACACGGAAACAAGGTGTTTGAACAACACAATTCAGTCTTTTATATATCTATCTATATATATATGTATAAAATTAGCAATATCTGCAGTGATTTAATACTCAGATATTCATAGAAGTATATTTATTTCTTTAAACTATTGCCTTGCACCTGATGGACATTTGACTGGTTTATATAACCCTGGGCTATTTAAACGCATGATTTACGGAGTCTGGCTTTTTCCAGTTGATTTCGGAAGTCTCTCTGTATGGCTTTGAAATGAAGAGTTCCTTTGTCATCCCTTTTCTCACAAACACCGAACGGGATGCTTTAAAGATACACAGAGCCTTGCGTAAAAGATGCTCAAAGCAAAGCATTTCACCATTTCAGAATTCACCCTTCTGGGTCTTCGTTATGCCTCAGGCGTCGACCGAAATCACATTTTAAAAGAGCTAAACAAAGAAAGGTGGTGCCTTAAGCTGATTTTTTTTTAAAAAAAAAAAACCCAAACCCCACAACGTTAAAAGTGACTTTTGTTGGCACAGGTTCCCCAACCCTTTCGGACTTTCAAGGGCCCCCAAAGATGTGACGGGCAGCATCGGTGGGCTTGCCAGGCCATGCCGTCATAAGGCTAAATCAAATTCCGAATCCCCAGGCGGTCCAGCAACAATGCTTCTCTTTCTCGAATGCTCTCCTTGGCTGGGTCAAAGCGATCGTAGCTCACACATCCTTCCCAGTGACTTTCCTATATATTTTTTTTGTTTTTAAAAAAAAAGACAAGTTTATGACTCAAAGGGAGAAAAGGGCAACTCCCAAACGGCCGTTATGTGGGGCAGAGAAGGAATCCGGAAAAAGAAGAATGGATGTATTCGGTGGAGTAAAGACCGTTGGCTTGGTCTGAGGGCATCTGAATCCAGACTTGGTCGTTTTCCTTGAGTTCAAGCACGGCGCTGCCCGACGCTTGGTCTAAATACCCTTTTTTGTACTCGTCGTAAGTGTAGGTGGCTGGCACGTTGTTTTTGTAAAGGGCCACCCAGACATTGGTTCCTTTCACATGGACGTGATAGGCGAAGTAATAGATGCCAGAAATGGGGCACGTGAAGATGCCTGTTCCTGGGTTATAGCCGTTCTGCCCGTTGTACAAAGTCCTGTCAAATTTGACGGGCATTCCTGAGGCTGGGAAGGGCGAGCTCAGAATGGCGGTGAAAGCTGGCAACATTTGGGCAGAGAGTTCCCCTCGGCCGAACTGGGGTTTCCCTGACTTGCCGTTCCCCAACACTGCTCCATCAACATTTCCGTCGGGCAAATGGTGGCCCTCAAAATCAGGCGACATTCCTGGGACCCCAGGCGGACCCGGTGGCCCTGGGGCTCCTGGGAGCCCAGTGATTCCAGGGTTGCCAGGAACACCTGGAGGGCCAGCGGGGCCTATCATGCCTGGCTCTCCAACTCTGCTGATTCCAGGGGCCCCCGGGGGCCCAGGTTCACCTTTCAAGCCTGTCAAACCTTGGGGGCCCATGGGACCCGAGGGGCCTTGCAAACCTGGTATTCCTGAAGGGCCTCTGAGGCCTGGCTGGCCTGGGATCCCAGCGTCTCCCTTGGTCCCATGGAGTCCAGAAGAGCCTGGGGCCCCGGGAAGTCCCATGAAGCCACCTTCCCCCTTGGGACCCATTGGGCCAGGCATCCCTGTGGCACCGGGGAGCCCTCTCTCCCCAGGAATCCCCGGCTTGCCCGCAAAACCACTGGGCCCCTGGTCTCCCCGCAGACCTGGGGGTCCTATAGGCCCACTTGGCCCTACTTCACCTTTTGCGCCCGGGAGCCCATGCTTGCCCGGCAAACCCATGACGCCCTGAGGGCCAGGGACCCCAACCAGCCCATGGGGCCCCATCTCCCCTGGCTCTCCATCCATCCCAGGCTCCCCTTTGTCACCGATTATTCCTGGCACTCCCGGTTGCCCACGGTCCCCCTTTAAGCCAGGGAGCCCTGGTTTCCCATACCCTGTAGCGCCAGGCAGCCCTGGAAGGCCACGCAGGCCAGGTTCGCCCTTGGGCCCCAAATGGCCTGGCAGACCCGGCATGCCAGCTATGCCAGGCAGTCCAGTGCCATCCACACCTGGAGGGCCACGAGGGCCCATAGGCCCAGGTTGCCCACTGAGCCCTGGCTCACCCGGAAGCCCCAAGTCCCCTTTGTTCCCCGGAGCCCCGGGCAACCCATCCAGGCCAGGTTTTCCAAGGCCAGAAGGCCCTGGGGGCCCCGCAGGGCCAGGCGGTCCCCCATTCCCTCGGGGGCCTGTCAGTCCGGGCTTTCCCACGCCATTCTCGCCCTTTGCTCCACGCTCGCCTCGCAGGCCGGGTTCTCCTTTTGGCCCAGGTTCTCCTCGAAATCCAGGGAGCCCCGGGCTCCCATTTGGGCCTGGTTTTCCATTCACAGAGAGTCCAGCAGGCCCAGGCAATCCCGGTGGCCCTGGCCAGCCCCGCTGTCCTTGGTCTCCTCGTGGGCCGATCTCCCCTGCCGGCCCTGGCATCCCCTTCATGCCAGCCTTGCCTGGAAGTCCCGGAAGACCAGGTTTGCCGATGCCGGAAAAGCCAGGGGGCCCAGCAGGGCCAGGTTGCCCATGAAGTCCTGGTTTCCCAGTGCCTGGTTTCCCCGGATAGCCGGGCGGCCCAGGTGGTCCTCTTGGGCCCGGCTTTCCCTGTGGTCCAGGTTCCCCCTTGAGGTCCATCGGCAGCAGTGGAGGCATATCTGTGAAGACATGAAGGACACGTCACTCAAGACAGGCAGAGCATCTTGGCAGAGGCCAAACAAAACAAGCTTTGACTTGTAGAGAGAGGCAGTCCTCAACTCTTTTCCTGACACAGGGGCAGAGGTGGGATTCAGGCCCTTCAGACCAGTTCAGACGTTAATTTTAATCTGGTTTGCCGAACTGGTAGTTGCGAGGACTGGCTGACCCTGCCCCCCCTGCCCTGCCCTCCCAGGAGTCTCCGTGCAGCCTGTTTTGGATGCCAGGTAAATGCAGGGACCACATGGAGGCTCTGGCAGGGCGAAAGTCCGGAAATGGGCCCATTTCAAGCCTCCATTGGATCTCGGAGCCCGGGAAAGGCCATTTTTGCCCGCCTCTGGAGCCTGGGGAGAGCAACACACACCCTCGCAGTACGGGAAGCCAAATAGGCCACGCCCCCATGGCTACGCCAACCCAGCAACCAGACAGAGAACTGGTTGCTAACATTTTTCAATCCCATCCCTGCCCAGAAGGGCCCCTTGCTGCAAGTCCTGAGGGAACTTGCTGCCAAAGCAAAACTCTCTAAAGCAAGAAGACTCTTCAAAAAGGTCTTCTGGATTGTGGGAAATATTTGGAACCCTTTTGAGCTCAAAATCACTTCGATCATATCAGAAGGTCCAACGGGAGAGAAGATATGTAGCTCAAGGTTGATCAGCTGAATTCTTGATTGTCTCTGAACTCAATTGTTTGTTTTGTTTTGACCTAATGTGGTAGTGGTAGGAAAACAACCAAGCTCTGAGAGAACATCAACAACTCAACATATTGGAAGTTTTCTGACACGGTTCTCATTTCAAAGCAGCTCAGCTTTAAACTGAGAATAATCTTTCGAATTTGAGATGTTTCACACACATCTCAAACCTTTGCTAAACCTATTTTCGAATACAGCTCATCTGTCTGGAATCCACACAACATATCAGACATTAATACAATCGAGCGAGTCCAGCGGTATTTCATGAGAAGAGTCCTCCACTCCTCTGCTCACAATAGAATCCCTTATGCCACCAGGCTTGAAATTTTGGGCTTAGACAACTTAGAACTATGCCGCCTTCAGTTTGATCTGAGTGTAGTACACAAAATTACCTACTACAATGTCTTACCTATCAACGACTACTTCAGCTTCAACCACAACAATACACAAGCACACAATAGATACAAACTCAAGGTAAACTGCTCCAAACTCGATTGCAGAAAATACGACTTCAGCAACAGAGAGTGGTCAATTCCTGGAATGCTCTACCCAACTCCATTGTTATGTCCTCTAACCCCCACAACTTTAACCTTAAACTGTCCACTGTTGATCTCACCCTATTCCTAAGAGTTCTGTAAGGGGCGTGCATAAGTGCACCAGCGTGCCTAATGTCCCTGTCCTACTGTCCCCACTTATCCATAGCCATTTCATGTATTCATAATCATGTTTATACTTACATCTGTTATCTTATGCATGCTTGACAAAATAAAATAAATAAATTCATCACACTGAATTTGACATATCTATAGACTTGAATCTCTCTGAGACAATTTTACAATTGTCTCTCTGAGACAATTTGACAATTTTGCAAGATTTCTATATGGACAATGACAGGACAATTTTAACATTATTGGTATCTCCATTTGCAAATAACAAAATTCAGTATCATAAGTTAGCTGTAAAAATCAAAGTCCCTTAAAAACAACAATTAGCAAGCTGGACAAGGGTGTCCGCAGGAGTATGCTTTGTATTTCTGTTTAATAGTGCAAAACTGAAACTCATTTACTATAATGGCTTCTGTCTAAGAAAATTTTTAAATATAAAAAAAAATCACAGAGGAATCGGCAAAAGTTTCATTCCCTCTGGGGAGATAGGCAGGCTAGGCACCCCAACAATAATAATAGCAACAATAATAAATTTGTTTTTCCCTTTCCTTCGTCTCTGTATTCCTACCTTAATCCAGGTCTAAGATCCAGCATCACTTCATAATGTTTTCAAAGGTTTGGCCCATGCTAATTTTTTTCCCTTCAAACCACTTAAGCAAATCAAATGCCAGCAGAAGGAGACAGATGCCATTGGTGGAATTAACTCCAAATTGGCATAGAAGAGCTAAGAAGACTTTTAAAAATATTTTTACATAGGAAAAAAAGCCCAAATGGTTTTTTTGAATGATGATTCTTATTAGTGGAAATTTTGAGTTGAACTGTACATCAAACATTTTCCCCAGTTACAGCTCTAATGAAGATCACATAAATATCCCCCCCTCAAATCTTTGTTCATTTAAGTTCTTGCACTATAATAACACAGCCAAAACTTGTATGCTTAAGCAAGTTTTTTTCCCCCTTTCATTTTGTATTTGGAAAAAGACCTTTCCAAACAAAATGATTTCAATATGTTGTTACGCTTTTTGATACCTTAGAAAAGAACGAGCTTTCGAGATCATCTGAACAAGGCAGCCTTGTCAAGGTGATGTGAGATGAAGGAGAAAAACATGTCACTTTCTCTGGATACCCCTGTGTTCTGAAAAAGCATGGTAGACTTGCAAGGGCCACAGCCCAGAGCTATCGGCCAATTCTGACCAAAGAAAGAGGGGGAGGAGCAAAATCTGAATTTAGAATCTTCTAAATGTACAGGTGCAGTTTGGTGACTCAGACGTGGTATCCTTCAAACGTGTTGGGTTCTTAGATTCACTAGCTCTCAGTTACCTCGGTTTGAGGAAAGGGTGAGTAGGCAATATGAAGCTAGCTTCCTATGTATCATTCTCATCTCTGGGGAGCTGTTCATGTCAAAGAGAAAAGTTATCAATGCTTCAAATTAAAAACCCAGTTGCTTACAGGTACCATATTTTTCGGAGTATAAGACGCACCCCCTTATAGATTTTTTTCATGAAACAGAAAAAAATGAAATTAATTACAGTCTGATTAGTTAAAAGAAGTTACTACAAAAACAAAACTTTTTAAAACCATAGAAGAGGAGGTAATTTTGTGTTTGTATTTATATTTGCTGTAAAGAAAATCTACTAGAAAATCTAGCTGCTACTTTTTATTTCTTTTCCTTTTTTTGCACTCTGGGCTTTTTCTTTGTCTTATTTTTTCTCTATATACGTTAATTCATGTTAACTTTTGTTTCCTTTTTAGCATTAATTTTAAAAAAATTGAAAGCTAGTCTGTTTCCATAGCATCTGCCAGGTGGCAGTGTTACTCCAAGACAAAGACTGCATTGCCTTCTTCAAAACCTCTGAATTGGGAAAAGATGCCCAAATACAGCAAAAAGTATTTTCTACTCTCCATCCCAAATAATATCCTTTATTTTATTGTATGAGAAGTCACTGTCCGTGCTTCTCCTCAACAAACTGGACATCACTTGGATATGACATGAGAGAGAATTTTTTTTAATTAATTAGACATTTTAAGAAAAGAAAAGTGACAGGAATAAAAGATTAGCAAAAAGAATAAGAGCGTAAAATACAAATGAGGTTACGAATAACACAATATGTTTCATCATTTTAAAAGATTACAAATCACTATTAAGGTTGCAACTAAGAATAAATAGCAGGAGCCGAGCTCCATACAATATAAATCACCAAATGAATGAGAATTAAATCCTTGGGCATTTAGGAACATAAAGATAAATGTTCCCCTCGCACATATGTGCTAGTCATTCCCGACTCTAGGGGGCGGTGCTCATCTCCATTTCAAAGCCAAAGAGCCAGCACTGTCCGTAGACGTCTCCGTGGTCATGTGGCCGGCATGACTAAACGCCAAAGGCGCATGGAACGCTGTTACCTTCCCACCAAAGGTGGTCCCTATTTTTCTACTTGCATTTTTACGTGCTTTCGAACTGCTAGGTTGGCAGAAGCTGGGACAAGTAACGCGAACTCACTTTCTTACGCTCAGAATTTTCCCTCTGTTGCCACTGCCAGGATCTGCCAAGGTGTGTGCTACTGTTCAGTGAGACCTAACAGAACCTAACAGAAAATATAAACACCCTGGGATGGACAGATTCTCCAATCCTAGGGCAGCATCAGGCATTTTTTTCTTCTTCTCAATCCTGCAGCTCTGTAAGTTTGTGCTGCCTTTAAGTGTCCTTGGATAAGCATCGGATAAGAACCGAGCCAAAACTGGCCCATCAGCGCTTGTCTTCTATAAAAGAGAAATGGTCTCCTTTCGTTATGTTTCAACTTTGATTTTTCTATTCTTTTGTTTAGATTGGCCTATTGGGACTCTCTCAGGCCTTTTAAATGGGATTTTGTTACAGCTAAGAGTTGAGAGGCAGAATGTTGAATTTTATATGTGTTAAGTAAAGTTAACATTTTAACATTCAAGCGGACCCTGCCATAGCGCAGGGGTAATGAAATATGATTTTTATCCTATTTTATTTATCCATATATTAAATCATTGTATTTTATTTCTACCTCATTTTAAATGACATATTTATTCCAATTTCATTTTAAATTGTATTTTATTCCGATATCGTTTTAACTGTATTTTATTCCAATACCATTTTAAATGGTTTTTATCGGATTTTAGTAAGAATTTGTGTTTGGAACTCTGCATTTTGACATGGCCCATGGGATAATCAATAAAGTAAACTAACTAACTAGGAAGGAGTAAGGTTAATATTTTAGTGTTTTGCTGATAATTGGGTTGGAAATGATGTTACTTATATTCCTATTGTTGAGAGATGGAAGATGAAGCGAAGAGAGAGCAATTCAGAGGGGGTATTCAGCAGCTTCTGACCAGCTCTGGAGAACCGGTAGAGGGAATTTTGAGTAGTTCAGAGAACCGGTAAATACCACCTCTGGCTGGCCCTGCCCCCATCTATTCTCTGCCTCCCGAGTCCCAGCTGATTGGGAAGGAATGGGGATTTTGCAGTCTCCTTCCTCTGCCACACCACCCCAGCCATGCCCATCAAGCAACGCCCATAGAACCGGTAGTAAAAAAAATTGAATCCCACCACTGATGCAATTGCTTATAGGTAATGCCAGGAATGGGATTCAAAAATTTTAGCAACCAGTTCTCTGCCTGGTTGCTGGGTGAGTGTGGCCATGGTGGGTATGGTCTACTCGGCCTCCTGCATTATGCTGCGAGAGGCCTTTTTGCCCTCCCCAAGCTCTGGAGGCCAGAAACGGGCCTGTTTCTAGACTTCCGGAGCTTCTGGGAGGCCCATCCTTTGCCCTCCCAGAGTCTCAGTGCAGGCCCTGCATTTACCTGCATCCAAAAGGGGCTGCGTGGAGACTCCTTGGGGGGGGGGGGGGGGGGCAGGGCCAGCCAGTCGTTGCAACTACAGGTTTGGCGAGCCACATGACGAAGGTGGCAAGTCACTCTCATGGGAGGAAAGATTGTGTGTTTGCATATGTGTGTGTATAGAAAAATCTTGTACAGGAAGTCCTCAACTTAAGACTGCAGTTGAACCCAACATTTCTGTGGCTAAGTGAGACATTTGTTAAGGCAGTTTTGCCCCATTTTTACGACCTTTCTTCCCACAGTTGTTAAGTGAATCTGGCTTCCCCATTGACTTTGCTTGTCAGAAAGTCGCAAAGGTAGATCCCATGACCCTGGGATGTTGCAACCATCATGACTACGTGCCGTTTTTCCCCAATTTTCATCCCTGGGAATGCTGCAATGGTCATAAGTGTGAAAAACGGTCATAAGTCACTTTTTTCAGTGCGGTTGTAACTTTGAACAATCACTAAATGAAGTGCTACACGTAGAGGGCTACCTGTACTTTTTTTTTTTTTCTACTATTTTTTTAATCTGTCTTTTCCAAACTTTAAAATAAAATTATTTTCAAGAGAAGGAAGAAAGAAAAAACTTGCTAACACTGGAAAACATGGTGCTGGTAGGAAATACACAAAATCCGTTTTGTGTTTAAACATGCTTTGATTCCAGATGCAGGTTTTAAATGCCAGCTAAGCCATTTGGTAGTTAGTTAGCACTATATATCCTGCACAGTGGAGTTTTCACTTATTAGATTACGCGATAAGGGAAGAGAGTGCTTCTCTACCCTGTTACAGCTCTATAAACAGTCATCCCGTTCTCAGGAATTCCTTGCCAAACATAGAATTTCTCAGATTATCAAGTTGCTAAAACAGGGAGCGCCTCCAAAGTCCCATAAATCAGAAGGAGTTTGGTAGCATCCTATCCAACTAACTTATTTTATGAAAAGGTGTCACGTCCTCACCTTTTAATCTCATTTATCCTTTGGAGACGTTGCCACAAGAACCTCGTGATTTCAAGCATCCAAATTTAACCTTCATCTCTGCAAATGCACAGTCTACACAAGGTGTATGTCAGATTGCTAGATCAGCAGTCACCAACTGGTGGTCCGTGGACCACTGGTGTTCTGTGAGAAAATTTGGGTGGTCTGCCGAAAAATTATTTGCATTTTTATATTGCACTAAGTCAGGGGTTCTCAAACTACGCCCCCTGGGCTGGATACGTGCAATGAACGTTTATTTTGCTGCAGAGAGTAACCCCTTTGGAGTCTTTTTGTGTGGGTTGAAGGGGGCCAGAAATTCTGACTTGGGGTCTGCTTCAGCTTCCTGGTGTGGGGCTTTGGGCGAAGACTGGAGGGAAGCACTGCTGGTGGCAAAGAGCTGGAGGGCCTCATTTCATTGGGACTGCATCATGGCCTGGAACTGGCTGACCATCTCAGCCCGTTGAGCCTCCAGGCGCCGGTACCTGGCCTTGCACTCCCACAGGTCTTCCCTCTGCTTGGAAAGCCTATGCTGGTAGTCCTCAGTGAGGTGCTTCTTCTGAGCTTCTTTCTCGGTCAGATCCAATTTGAACTGAGCTGTTTTGCCAACTCTTTCTCATGGGGGCTACTTAGCCTCATGCCACTCATGTCGAGGGACGCCTTGATGGCCTCTACTCTCCCCTCCCCTCCCAGCCACTCCTCCCCTCCCTGCCTGGGCTCCTTAGGGCTCCAACAGGAAGCAATTGTTGGAGCAACTAGGGTGATTTAGGGGACTGGAGGCTAAAACATACAATTAAGGGTTGCAGGAACTGGCCATGGCTAGTCTAGTGAAGAGAAGGACCAGGGGAGACAGGATAGTAGTTTGTTACTATTTGAGGGGCTGCCACAGAGAGGAGGGGTCAAGCTATTTTCCAAAGCACCTGGAGGCCACACAAGGAATAATGGATGGAAACTGATCAAGGAGAGATTCAACCTGGAAATAAGGAGAAATTTCTTGACAGTGAGAACAATCAACCAATGGAACAGAAGTTGCCTTCGGAAGTTGTGGGAGCTTCATTACTGGAAGCTTTCAAGAAGAGACTGGACTGGTGTAGGGTCTCCTGCTTGGGCAGGGGGTTGGACTATATGACCTACAAGGTCCTTTCCAACTCTGTTAATCTATATCTAAAGTCATCTTTCAGGATCAATCAATTTGCTTGTGTTTTAATTCTGTTTCAGCCTAATTAGGCCTCCCAAATAGCTTAAACCAATTTAACCCAAAGTAGCTACTGAAATCCTTAAAGGGGGTGGAAAAAAAAGAGAGAAGTCTAAAGTCATCCAAACACTTTAGAGAAGGGAATGAAAACTTGGAGCAGGTTGACACTTTGGCAAAACAAAATAAATATATTTGAGAATAAATATATTAGATGATTCAGCAAAAGGCCATGCAGGGAACTGGCCGTACAAAGACAACAAGCTGCTTTGGACAGAGATTTCCACTGTCTGGTGCCACGTGGAAATCCTCTTGTCCTCCTATTCAACCACAGGCGACCAGATGGAGAACTTGAGAATGGAAAGTAGCATAAATAATGGCTCTGCACATCATTGGGTTGCGCAAAGGAAACTTTTGGGAAGATGCTATCATGTGAAGATCTTAACGGGGTCGTTTAGGATTAACCTCAGTTTTACCTTACTTTTCCTGGTGCACAAATGGTTCACGATTTGATGTGCAATAAAACATTTCCTCGACATCACGGGGACCCACATAGATTGGAAACCGGAGACATTTCTATTAGGTCTAACCACAACGAAGTACAGTAAGGAAATGCTTCACCTAATTTTACCTGTTATCACAGCGGCCAGAATATCATATGCGCAAAAATGGAAAAACAACACAGTACCGAACGAAGACGAGGGAATAAGGAAGATCTTAGAATGCGCGGAGATGGACAAATTGACTAAGGAAATTCAGGGAAAGGAGGAATCAGAATGCTATTTAGTTTTGGAGAAAATGGTACAAATGGTTAGACGATAGAAATAAGAAATTGGGAAATGTAAAATGTATAGTAGAAGATTTAAGATCCAGCGAAAAGAGGGTAGGAAAAATAATTTAAGATATACAAATGTAAGAAAAAGGTACACAATATAACAAAGGGAATATGATAGTCTGATGCAAATGATTAAACATAAACAACTAGCAAAGGAGTAAAAAAACAAGGTAACCACGAAGGTAAAATTAGAATGTATAAGAAGGGGAAACAATAACTGTAAAGTTGCACTGATAGGTATCTGCTATGAGAAGGAACATTCAGTTCCGGTGTTGTTTGTAAGTTATGTGTATGTTTTTGTTGGTGTGTTTAAGTGTTTAAAATTTAAAAAAAAAAACAAACATTTCCTCTTGGTGCTGTTTCTAGTCTTGGAATTGTCCAAGTGGAAAGGATTTCTTTTCACTGGTTATAACAGCATTCAAGAAACACCAAACTTCCTCTACTATTTAAAACAATCTGGTGGTTATGACAGCAAGCTACAAAGAGGAAGACAACTCAGTCTGCGAGTTTGTCCCACCTTAGCTATGAAAGGCAGGTGGGTGATTTTGGGCCAGTCCCTCTCTCAGTCCAAGCCACCTCACAAGGCTGTTGTTGCGGGGGGGGGGGGGGAAGAAGGAGGGGGAAGTGTTGGATATGTTTGCCGCCTGGAGTTATTTATAAAAATAATAAAGGTGGGATACAAATAAACAGAGCAAAAAGATCAGTGAAAACTCTGGGTTCTTATGTCCATCTCTCTAAATTATGAATACGATGATAGTGTTGCCCCTTCCAAAGTCGAATTATACAGCTACTGCCAGAGCTCAGCTCTCGTCTGTGAATCCTGGTGACTGAGAAACACACAGTCCACATTCTGAAATCGCTCATGGTTCTTTCTCACTGTACGACAGAGGAATCCTATTTCTTAAGTGCATGTATCTCTGGTGCAGTGGTGGGTTGCAGGCAGTACGTCCCGGTACGGGCATACCGGATCCTGCCCGGAGCACCGGGTATTGTTCCGGTACGGTGCTCCAGAGGGCCCATCTGCACTACGTACCGTGTTTTAAAGCTGTCGGCGCTTACAGGGCCTGCACGACACTCCGCTGAGCAGCTGGAGCATCGTGGAGGCTTGCGGAAACGTCATTTGACACTACAACACATGCGAGCACCGCACGTGCATGTGGGTGACACCGGGGGCCATTCCAACCCTACTGGTTGGAACGGAATCCGGAACCCACCACTGTTCTGGTGCCAAGTTATGCCACTTCATCCTTATACCAGCAGCGAACTCATTTTCGAGCTCAGAGACTTCTATTTTTAAAAAAATCAACAGCTTTGTTTCCAGATAGAGGAATTAATGACAGGAATCAGCTTCCATCTTAAAGAGATACCATGTTTTTCAGACTATAAGTCACTCCAGACTATAAGATACACCTAGCTTTTGGGGAGGAAAACAAGAAAAAAAATCTGCCTCTGCCTCCCAGCAATTTGCCTCCTTGCAGCAAACAGCAAACAGCCGGGTCAGTTTCAGCACAGCCAAATTTAGCATGAGCAGCTGATTGGCGGTTGGACCGGCCTCCTGGAGTACCACCTAACAGCTCTTCCAGGCTGCGGGGATCACTGCCACCCATCACTGTTCTTCTCCTCTATGCCTCCTTCCTCAATAAATTAACCAAGTGCCTTTCTGCAAGATCTTTGAAGGCAGAAACAGTGAAAAAGGTCAGCATGGGTGAAGACAAACTTTGGTCCTTCCATCTTGAAGGTCCACCAGATGTTAGATCCGATGGTCAACCTTGACCGTATCGTTTTAGATGAAAAGTTCATCTAAAGTTCATCGTCAAGAGGAGGGAAATGGCTAAATTCCAGGAAATAGTAGGTGGGACGGTCAAAATTTTCCTGTGCAAGAAGTGAATAGCCACTATAGAGTTTAGTAGCTAAGGCAGCACGTCTGTAAGCCGTGATTGTATGAGAGACGTATGGTGCTTGGCTGGTACGGTTTTACTATGTTTAACCTGTAAAATCCTATTCAAATGCAGAACTGTTGAGGCTTGTCCCTGGGCTCCAGAGCTGAGTATTTTAATACTCAAATGCAGCTCCTTTGTGAGGTAACCAATTCTCCGCTTGCAGATTAGAGGATAAGTTATATTTTTAAATTTGACTTATTTTCTTCTTATTTAAAAGTAAGTAAAGTCTGGGAATTATCCAAACTGGGTGGGGATCCTTTTGAGCATCACAATGCCTTCTAAACCCTCTCCATTCTTTTAAAACATGCAGCCACATTCTACCCAATTAGCAACGTTCTCCCATTGGACGCTACTTGTTTAGAGGGTTCCCCCCCCCCCACTGGCTTATTACATCCATGAAGAAGACCTTCATCTCTCTCATTTCCATTTATGCCCCAGACTTCCCACCCACCCCCCCGCCCCCGGGCAACTGTCAAGGGAGAACAAAGTAACTTCACACTAGACACTTGTCATTCCTGGATAATCACTGTAGTGAGAGACACACTTGTCTATGTTCGCAAGATAGATTTTAACCAATTACTTTAAATGGCCCATTTCCTGGATTTGCACAACGCCTAACCAAACTTGATATTTGGCAGGTATGCGCCTCTTGGCTTCTAGGTGTTTGCTAAGGAAGGATTTTTCAAAATGACCATCAGATCATTAGTATTTCTTATATTATTATTAACACACTGTGATGCTAAGGAGTTAGATGTTCTACTCCCCCTCCCAATCTGAAAAGAACTCTGTTCCAACTGCCACTTGGGCATGGGTGTGGCCAGCGCATTACTCATCCGGCCTGCGGGCTGGGAATTTAGACATTCTACTCCCCCTCCCCACCTGAAAAACGCTGTGATGCCAAGGAGTTAGATATTCTACTATCCCTCCCCACCTGAAAGGGAGAGAAGGTGATAAGATAGGAGAGCTTTCTGTGGGGCAAGCCTGAGGGAGAGAAGGGGATAGGAGAGGATCAATTGGGCCAACCTGAGGCAGAGAAGGGGAATAGGGAGGAGAGGCCGATTGTAACTACTCTTTAATGTTCAAGCTTTAACAGTCAATTCATCAAGCCTGATCATATAGTGCCATAGCAAAGCAAGGGTATACGACTGACAAGTATGTTAATCAACAATTAGGCATGTGTTTCAATTCTCATTCGGTGAAGTCTGAAATGGCATAGGGTCTCCTGTTTGAGCAGGGGGTTGGACTAGAAGACCTCCAAGGTTCCTTCCAACTCTGTTACCCTGTTAAGTGAGCAACCCAAGAAATGAGTTAATCCAGTAAATGTACTGCATGAATCTGACCAGTCCAATTTCCTCCTGTGCTTTGGTAATTCACAGTTGGGCCCCAAATCGTCTCTTGGTTAACATTGGTTCCCATTGTAAAAAGGAAGGGGTTGTGGGAATCAGACAGCAGAGGCTAGATAAAGATATTATTTTATCTATCCTTTATCTTGCTGGGGAAAGCCAGACAGACATCTTTAAATGTAATTAATATATCTCAGGCATTTGTTCAGCATCTGGCAAGCTTTTCAGAGAGGCTGACTGTAACACACGCTCAAACGAGAAACGCAAAAGCCATAAAAGGTCATTGAAACCACAAAGCCAACATAAACAAGGTTAAGATGATAGACTGAATGTCTTCCCAAAGCAAACTCTTTTGTCCCCTCTCAAATTTGGCCTCCCTGCACACCACGGGGTGCCACTTACCTACGTACTGGCCTTTACCTTCTCGGAAGGGAGGGCCGAGGGGCCCTTTCACCACCGGCTGCATATATTTCATCTGCGCATAACCTCCTCCAGGACCCCCTCCAGCGACTGCAGAGATGCCCACCAGCAGCCACAGAGCCACCTCAGGGAACATGGCGCCTCGCTGAGTCTCTCCCTGTAACCAAAAAAAGGAGGGAGGGCAAAGTTATTTGAGGGAACCTCCAAGCTATTCTCAAAGGCCCATGAGCCAGAATAAAAGTGGGGAGAGGTGTGTGGGGAGAGGGAAGCTCTGTAGGAAGTTAGCACCCACCCCTCTCCTAGAAAATGAAATATTTTAGGAAATATTAAAAAGGCAGAATATTCCCCCTAAAAAGAGAAGTAGAAACTCAAAGAGGCTGAAACTCTGCCCTCCCCACCTTTGTCAATTAAGGCCTGAGCCAGAGAAACATGTTTTAAGGCAGGAAACAGGTTCACTCTTAATAGCTCCCCCCACCTTTGTCAATGGTCCATTAAGGCCTGAGCCAGCCCATTCTACATAACCAAGATCTACCCCATCTCATTGCCCTTCATTGCACCATCCACCAAGTTTCAACCAAACTTAGCACACAACCTACAAATCTAGCTATGATCTCTGACAGCAACCAATCAGAATACATTTCTTACACAGGAACAGGAAACAGAGGTGGGGTCCCAGAGGGGGCATAAAACCAGGGACTCTCAGCATCTTTGCCCCTTTTCTGCTCAGGAACTCAAGCCTTGTGACCCTGTCCACCATTAAACCATCTTTCCAAACAGCCTCCATGTTTGCAGTGTCTTTTTCCCCACTTGGAACTGAACCCAGATGGAGATTTCTTCCAACAGTCCTTCTGAGAGCAAAGCTTGGCTTTGGTGCCCCGTCTTAGCAGTAGACTTATATACCGCTTCATAGGGCTTTCAGCACTCTCTAAGCGGTTTACAGAGAGTCAGCATATTGCCCCCAACAATCTGGGTCCTCATTTTACCCACCTCGGAAGGATGGAAGGCTGAGTCAACCCTGAGCCGGTGAGATTTGAACCGCTGAACTGCTGATCTAGCAGTAGCCTGCAGTGCTGCATTTAACCACTGCGCCACCTCGGCTCCTCAAGGAGAGTCTCGGCTCCTCAAGGAGAGTCTTGGCCTCTCCTCAGCTGTCTAAGCATTGTCAACCTAGTTCTTTTCCTGTCCAATCATAGGCCACAACTTTCAACTTACCAGATTTATCCTCCAGGCAGGTAATTTTGATCTAGCAAGAATTTGGGAGTTTTGAGAGCATGGCATGAATGTTGCACCAAAACAACTACCATGAGAAGCTTTATAGATTCACAAAATGGGTGCTTTGGGAGGGGTATGAATACCCCATATCCAACAACATGAAGGGTCTCTACTATCTCAACTTTCTCCTTGCTTTCTGGACACACTTTCAAAATCAGGGCTGGGCTGCAGTAAATTGTCATGCTATCAATGAGTGGAAGCTTTACAGGAGATCTAAGTTGAAAATAAGAAGAAATGTTTTCCAAGAGCTCTTAAGCAGTGGAAGAACTAGTGGGAGAGCCTAAGCAGGACTTTGGATGAGAAACAACAAAGGCCCCTTCTACCCCTATGATGTTAGGGTTTTCTAAAAACTTTTATGGGACCCATCCATCCATCTATCCATCTATCAGAAGGAACAAAATAAAAACATATATAGCAAAAAGACCATTTAAACCAATAAACAAGGCTGAGGCCCCTATAAAACTTCTGCTTATCCACTAAATGTCTGTCTGTCTGTCTGTCTATCATCTATCTATCTCTATCTTCTGTCTGTCTGTCTGTCTGTCTATCTGTCTGTCTGTCTGTCTATCTATCTATCTATCTATCTATCTATCTATCTATCTATCTATCTATCTCTATCTTCTATCTGTCTTCTATCTATCTATCTATCTATCTATCTATCTATCTATCTATCTATCTATCTATCTATCTATCTATCTTCTATCTGTCTGTCTCTCTATCTATATTTCTATCTAGCTACCTAGCTATCCATCCATCCATCCATCTATCTGTATCTATCTCTATCTTCTGCCTGCCTGCCTGCCATCCGTCATCCATCCATCCATCCATCCATCCATCCATCCATCCATCCATCCATCCATCCATCCATCCATCTATCTATCTATCTATCTATCTATCTATCTATCTATCTATCTATCTATCTAACTATCTATCCTTTATTGCCATTGTACAAAATAAATACATCAAAATGGGTTTTAGCCCACTGGTGCAATCCATGGCAACAAATACAAACAACACAAATAGTATGAAGACTATCCCATGCCAGATCCATCAACCTCCTGGTTCAAGTGCTTGGAGGAAAAGCTAGACTTTCACTATTTTCCCGAAGGCCAACAGGATCAGGGCCCGGAAAGCTGTTTCATAAAGCTGGCGCCATGACAGAGAAGATAGACCTCCAAGCATGCCTCTTCTGCTAGATCTGGTAGGATAGGCAGAAGCCACGGAGGTTAGGTGATCCCACAAGTAACTCAATCCCATTCTATGTAGCATATTAAAGATCACAAGCAGCACCTTCAATTGCACTTGGAAGTCTACTGGGAGGCCTCGTGCAGTACCAAAATCCTGCTGTATTTTGAACCAGCAGCTGCAGCTTCCAGATGCTCTTCAGTAGCAGCTCCATGTAAATCCCATTGCAGTAGACCAAGCAAGGGGCAACTAAGGCATGAGTGACCAAGAGCCCTTATGGAACTCATCTAAACTTATGGAAATGGAAATATCCAACTTCCCAATTCTTCTTCTTCTTCTTGAAATTTCAATAAAGAAGATAGATTCTTTGATCCAAAAAATAAAATAAAAAATCAATAAGGCTTAGAAGAACTTCTGAGAGTTCTGGGAACTCCTGTATTGCTTTGCTCACTTCATACCCATTGTCAGATCACTCCCATCAAGAGGGCAAAGAAGGGAGTAGATTCAAAACAGGGGCATCTGCCCTCTCCTGCCCACCAGCTTCTCTTTTTATCTGTCTTCTGATGATTCGAGGACCCACCCATCTCTTGCCTTCCTTTGCAGAAGGCGCTCAAAGGATGAATAGAAGCTCATAATTTCAGCACATTTCTCTCCCTCCCTCCCCTCCAGTTGCAATGGACCATAACTCCCATTATATCTCAATCAACATATCCCTGGCACACCCAGTCGGATGATTATAGGAGCGGGAGCCAAGAACATCTGGGGAGCACCTGTTTGGGCAAGGCTGCGAGCAGTTGGGATACAACTTGAGTGCACAGCGAAACTCTAGAAGATGTGGCAAGAAAGGAAGCATGTAAAAGCAATGTTGAATCAGGGGTCCTTCATGTTCTCTTGCAGACCTTTCACTACCCAAACTAGGTAACAACATCAGCAGTGATGTTATCTAGTTTGGGTAATGAAAGGCCTGCAAGAAAACAGCCAAATTCGGAGCCTTCATTTCAATACCAAGCTACAAATATTCTCCTTATTGACTATGGGGATTCTCAGTCATCCAGATCATGGTTGTCCCAAAGGTGCTTTTTTCAAGAGGCAACTGGACTTTCTTGTTTTTCTTTGAAGATGTTTCACTTCTCATCTAAGAAGCTTCTTCAGCTCTGACTGGATGGTGGAGAAAGGAAGGACTTACTGTATTTTTTGGAGTATAAGATACACTTCCTCACCCTAAAAAAGGCTGAAAATTTGGGTGTGTCTTATACTCCAAATGTAGCTTTTTTGAAGCTTTTTTTCAGCCCTAATGAGGCGCTAACTTCCATGCTTTGCCTGCTTTTGCTGCTCCCCCCAATGATCAGCTGTGCTTTAGAAGCTGTTTGTCAGCCCTAATGAGGCGCTAGCAAGTGAAGCCATCTTCTGGGCTTCCCCTGCTATTTTCATTGCTTCTCTCTCCAATGGTCAGCTGTGCTTCAGAAGCTGTTTTTTATCCCCAACCAGGGGATAAAAAGGGTGTGTGCATGCGTGCAAAACTAACAAACCTATGTGCTGAAGCTGACCAGACTAATCAGACCACACTAATCAGATGAATACGTGGTAGGCAGAATTCCCCCCGCCCCTATTTTCCTCCCCCAAACCTAAAGTGCGTCTTATACGTCAAAAAATATGGCATATTCCTTGCAAACATTTGCATCCTTCCAGAGAGTCCTTGAGGCCACTTGGAAGTTTATCTGTGCCCCCAGGGTCACCTGAGTAGTGCAAATGGGTGTCTTGGCTGCAGGATGTTTTCTGTCCTGTGTGTCCCTTCACTAGGGATTCTCTTTGATAGGTAACTTTGAATCAGGCCATTTGTTTTAAATGAGGCTGTAGCATGGACACCTTCAAAGCTTTGTCTCCAAAACACATCCTTAATGCAGGTGTCCACCTTCATCGGAGAATTCTCTGAAAACTCCTCGTGAATCCCTTATGCCACCAGGCTTGAAATTTTGGGCTTAGGCAACTTAGAATTACGCTGCCTTCAGCCTGACCTGAGTGTAGCACACAAAATTATCTGCTACAATGTCCTACCTGTCAATGACTACTTCAGCTTCAACCTCAATAATACACGGGCAAACAATAAATACAAACTTAAGGTAAATCACTTCAAACTCGATTGCAAAAAATACGACTTCAGCAACAGAGGTCAAGGCCTGGAATGCTCTACCTGACTCTATGGTTTCACCCCCAAACCCCCATAACTTTAACCGTAGACTGCCTACTGTTGACCTCACTCCATTCCTAAGAGGTCTGTAAAGGGGACGTGCATAGGCGCACGAATGTGCCTACCATCCCTGTCCTAACAACCCCATTTATTGGTATCCATTTCATGTATTGAGAATCATGTTCCTACTTATATATGTTATCTAATACATGCTTGACAAATAAATAAATAAACTAAATAAAAAAATAAAATAGTCAAGGAAAGGTAAAGAGATGCTAAACAAATGATGCCATCGTCTCTCTGACTCTTATTTTTCTCAACTTCGGAAGATTTCTTGGCGATCTGGCTCTTGAAAACGTCTCCCCTTCCAAAACTCAGAGCTTACTCTGCTGCCTTTGGAAACCTTTGGCTCAAAGGACGGGTGTGAAGAAAATCCCCCGTTGCGTTTGGCGGCTTAAAAAATGGATATGTCAGAGGCTTAATTCTCTGGCTTGGAGTCCTGCCAGAGGCAGTAACTCTTCAATGTGGTGCTTCTTGAAACGTCAGTGGAAGGCTTGTTTGGTCAAGTGCTTATGAGGAATCTTGATGGTTTATGATGCTTCATAAGACGAGCTAAAGAGCCCACTTGTGTAAAATTAAAAGGCTTTCCATAAACACCGTTTTCCCCTCAAACAACATTTTCCGAAGCAGGGCTTCAAACAAGGGTCTGTGTGAAGCAAAGGAGGGATTATTTTCTGACAGGTTTAATGACACAGAACACCAAAAAGTGCTGCGGACTAATTGAACCGCAATCGCCATTAATAAAAAAATTAAAGACTCTGGTCCTTTCCTGCTTGGGAGGGGAGGAGGGAAGGGAGCAAGTTCTCCAGGAACTGGATTGGAATTTCCTGAGTTGCTTTTCCTTGAAATAGCAGTGAGGTGGAGAGAGAATATGAGAGAAAGAGAGAGAGAGAGAAGGAGGGAGGGAGGGAGGAAGAGAGAGAGAGAGGGATGAAGGGGACAGGAGAGAAGGTCAAGAGCGCAAAAGGAAAGTTTGAGTTGGGGTGGAATGCAGTGGGAAAAAAACTCTACAACAGGGGTGTCAAACTCGCGGCCCTGGGCCGGATGCATCATGCGCTGGCCACGCCCAATTTAGCAAAGGGGAGAAGTTCTGATACATCATGTGACGACTCCATGATGATGCTAGTTTGACATCCCTGATCTACAAGAAAGGGATTTGAACATTGCCTGAGTTTGGCAGGTCCTTAAATGGGTGTAAGTAATGTATCATTTCTTTTATGTTAGGTTACATCTGAGAACAAGACTTTTCCCTGTCTCTGGATTTTCAGTACTTATGACTCACATCACCCAGGACAGCATTAAATAGAATAGAATAACAGTTGGAAGGGACATTGAAGGTCTTCTAGTCCAACCCCCTGCTTAGGCAGAAAACCCTACATCACTTCAGACAAATGGATATCCAACATCTTCTTCAAAATGTCCAGTGTTGGGGCATTCACAACTTCTGGATGCATGTTGTTCCATTGCTTAATTATTCTATCAGGAAATTTCTCCTCAGTTCTAAGTTGCTTCTCTCCTTGATTAGTTTCCACCCATTGCTTCTTGTCCTGCCCACAGGTGCTTTGGAGAATAGATTGACTCCCTCTTCTTTGTGGTAACCCTTGAGATATTGGAAGACTGCTACCATGTCTGCCCCAGTCCTTCTTTTTATTAAACTAGACATACCCAGTTCCTGCAAACGTTCTTCATATGTTTCAGCCTCCAGCCCCCCAATCAACTTTGTTGCTCTTCTCTGCACTCTTTCTAGAGTTGCAACATCTTTTTTACATCGTGGCAACCAAAACTGGATGCAGTATTCCAAGGGTGGCCTTATCAAGGCATTATAAAGTGGTATTAACACTTAACGTGATTTTGATTCTATCCATTGATTCTATTATGAAACTTACAGATAGTGTGACATGATTATTTTTAGTGATCATTTGAAGCTACAATGGCACTGAAAAAATTGAGATACTTATGATCATTGCAGCATCCCCATGATAACATGATTAAAATTTGGACGCTAGGCAGCTGGCATGTATTTATGATAGTTGCAGTGTCCTGGGGTCATGGGATCACAATTTTTGGCTTTTCCAATCAGTTTCCAACAAGCAAAGTCAATGGGGCAAGCTAGATTTGCTTTACAACCATGTGATTCATTTAATCACAGTGATTCATTTAATCACAGTGATTCATTTAATAACCATTCAGCAGAATGGTGGCCTGGTGATGAAGATGCTCATCTCCCATTCAGAAGATTGAGAGTTCAATTCTAGGGAGTGGCAGATGTTTCTCTCTTAAGGGCGCAAAGAAAAAAAAAATCTGCTGTGAACTCCACGTGAGTGCCAGGAAGGGCATCCGGCCAGTAAATGCTTAGCTCCATCCAGTCGCCCCGATACAACCTTGCATTAAGGGATTACAGGGTCATAAAAAGGGAGGTTTTTATGTTCACTTAATGACCATAACAAAAAGCCTGTAAAATAAGGGTTGACTCAAATGTCTAATTTAGTGTTGGAACTTTCAATCCCAATTGCAGTTATAAATCAAAGACTTCCTGTAGTAGAATCAATTTTCCAAGCTTCCATGGAACCTATCCTCTTGGTCAACATCAGACGAAGCAAATGCTGGCACAAGACAGAAAGCGAGTAGGACAGAGGATGGAAATCTCAATGATTTCTCAGCTGGGTTGTTTGCTTGTAGATGTTTTGTTACCTGACCAGATAATGAAATGCCTGCAAGCAAACAGCCAAGCACAGAGAGCCCTGTGAAGGATGAAGGATGCCCGAAGAAATTCAGCGACCTCTATTTTTTTCACAAAACATCAAAATCAATTTTTCTATATTAATTTATTTTTCAGGAAAACTCTGTACAGTACAGTCCCGAAACTGTCTTCTTCAGCTTAGCATTCTCCACAAATTCTGGACTATGGATAGACTTGGGGATAATGGAGATGTGGCTTTGCAAATCTGGAAAGCATCAGCAGCTCTGAAAAGATACTACTCTGTCTTTGGACAAGTCAAAATGACCCGCTCAGAGGAGAAGTCTATGTCAAGATCATTCTTGCTCTGAAGAAATGGCCAACTGCTTAGGACAAAGGAGAACATGCTGAACTTCCTGAGTAACGCCAATTCTCTTACACATCTGTCCACACCTGGCAAGAAAGAGAGAAGTTGTACTTCTCTACAGTAATCACTTGGGTGGAATCTACCTGCAGAGTAGATTTCTCTTCTACTCTACATCCCCATCAGTCTGTTACCACTTACTGTATTTTTCAGATTATAAGATGCACTGGAGTATAAGACGCACCATGATTTTGAAGAGGTGATTTTTTTAAAAAAAAAGGGTTTTGCACTCTGCAGGTCTCCCAAATCTCTTCATGCCTCGTTTTTTGCCAAAAAAGGGGGGCCATGCAGAGACTTTGGGACGCTTGTAGAGGGCTCCTGGAGACTGGGGGAGAGCAAAAATGGGCAAAAACGGTCTGTTTTTTTTTTTGCTTGTTTTTGCCCTCCCCAGCCCCCAGGAGCACTTTGCAAGCCTCCCAAACCATCTGCATGTCTATTTTTGGAAAGGGGGCAGGGTCTCAGTAGGACAAAATGCTGTATTCAGTGTATAAGATGCATCTAGATTTTCATTCCCTTTTTGGGGGACAAAGATGTGTCTTATACTCCAAAAATAAGGGTACATTATCTTTCTGGCAGGCAAAAGCCTTCAGTTCTGCTGGACAGGTAGGCTATCCCTCGGTCACAGCACTTTTTTTTTCTCCTTTTCTTTTAAAAAATATTTTATTTAACAAAATGACAGAGTTGGCAGGGACTTTGGAGGTCTTCTAGTCCAATCCCTTGCACAAAGAGATAACCCTACACCATTTCAGACAAATGGTTGTTCATTCTCTTCTTAAAAATCTCCAGTGTTGGAGCATCCACAACCTCTGGAGGCAAATCATTGCACTGATTCATTGTTCTCACAGTCGGGAAATTTCTCCTTAGTTCTATGTTGGGGCTCTCAATACTAAAGCATTTCTCTCAACACTAGAGCAAATGTGGAGCTCTCTGAGTTTGGTTGTTTGCAGATATTTCATTACCCAACTAGGCAACAGCATCAAGGCTGTGCACTGAGGCTGAGCACTGATGGAGTTACCTAGGTGGGTAATGAAATGCCTGCAGGCCAGCAACCAAGCTCAGAGAGCACCAAGGACTCCATAATCCCTGAGCTAATATATTCTCTGCTATCGGTATTAAAGCAAATATCCATCTATTCCTCCCTCTATCCTAAGTGATGGGAAAGGGAGCAACCTACCAAGAGAACTGACAGCCCACCATCCCGAGTTTTTCAGGTCAAGCCAGGTGAAAGAAATTAAAACGGCTGATTCAAGCTATTCCCAAAATCAATCGGACCACCCTCTGTACTTCTTTAATATATATGTAGCAAAAAAATAATAAGTTATTTCTACAGCTGAGATCTCTTAATATCCACTTCTTGGCTCTATTTAAACAAAACCCCATTAAACAATCTTTTCTAAAAACTAGAATTCCTTTCCCAAATCCAATAGAGATCCAACCAAGTAGGGCCTCAGCAAGGAGGGAATTGCACTGAATCCGACTTGCTGCTCCATGAAATAGAGCTTGTATAAGAACTGGCCAGCTTTTCAAAAACAATCCAGCCTGGCTTTCCAACCTGGCCAACTGCAGTAGAGATGCTATTCCTCTTCCTTCTTCCACAGAAGAGTTTGAAAGAATTTAAACAGCTACATATTCTTTTGCTTTGCAGCACGCATGCTGGGATTTGTATTGAATTGGGTTTGTCTAGTATAGTGAAGACTCCTTCACTATACTAGGTGCTGGAGAAGACTCCTGCGAGTCCCTTGGACTGCAAAGCGATCCAACCGGTCAGTCCTAGAGGAGATCAACCCTGACTGCTCTTTAGAAGGCCAGATCCTGAAGATGAAACTCAAAGACTTTGGGCACCTAATGAGAAGGAAGGACTCCCTGGAGAAGAGCCTCATGCTGGGAAAGATGGAGGGCAAAAGAAGCAGAGAATAAGGTGGCTGGATGGAGTTACCAAAGCAGTAGGCGTGAGCTTGAATGGTCTCCAGAGGATGGTAGAGGACAGGAAGGCCTGGAGGAACGTTATCCATGGCATCATGATGGGTCGGACACAACTTCACAACTAACAATAACAACAGGTATAGTGAAAAGAAGGACTAGGGATGACATGATAGCAAGGTTCCAATATCTGATGGGCTGGCACAAAAAGAGGGGGGTTACCTTATTTTCCAAAGCACCAGAAGACAAGACGAAACAAATAATGGATGGAAACTAATGAAGGAAAGATACAACTTAGAATTAAGAAATTTCCTATGAGTGAGAGCAATTAATCAGTGGAACGGCTTGCCTTCTGAAGTTGTGAATGCTCCAACACTTGAGGTTTTTAAGAAGAGATTGGGCAGCCATTTGTGGGAAATGATATAGGGTCTCCTGCTTGAGCAGGAGGTTGGAACAGAAGACTTCTAAAGTCTCTTCCAACTCTGGTATTCTGTTATTCTGGGAAACCACTCTCACTCTCAGTCACCATGGAAACAGGATGTTGGGTTAGATGGGCTACTTTTATTTTTATTTTTTTGCCTGATCCAAGAGAGGATTTTTTTTATTCCCTGAATTGCTATGGCAAGATATCCACTTGGAAGGGGCAGTTTTGAGACAGGCCAGATCAGAAAACAGGCAGAGCAAGGATTACAGTCTTGCTTATTTAGTATTGTAGGATATAATTTATTTTCTAGGTTTTTAAGGTATAAAGTAAAAGTTCCCCTTGCACATAGGTGTAGTTCAGTGTTTCTCAACCTTGGCAACTTGAAGATGTCTGGACTTCAAGTCCCAGAATTCCCCAGCCAGCGAATTCTGGGACTTGAAGTCCAGACATCTTCAAGTTGCCAAGGTTGAGAAACACTGGTGTAGTTGTTCCCGACTCTAGAGGGCGGTGCTCATCTCCATTTCAAAGCCAAAGAGCCAGCACCATCTGAAGACGTCTCTGTTGTCATGTGACCGGCATGACTAAACGCCAAAGACACATGAAACGCTGTTACCGTCCCACCAAAAGTAGTTCCTATTTTTCTACTTGCATTTTTTATGTGCTTTCAAACTGCTAGATTGGCAGAAGCTGGGACAAGTAACGGGAGCTCACTCCATTACACGGCACTAGGGATTCGAACCACCAAACTGCCGATCTTTCTGGTCGACAAGCTCAGCGTCTTAGCCATTGAGCTACTGCATCCCACTATTAGATTTTTACTCCACCTTTATTACTTTATAAACAACTCGTGAACATGCATAATATACCTTTTCCTCCTGTTTTTCCCACCACGACAACCCTGCGAGGCAGGTTGGGTTGAAACAGCATGAATGGCCCAAAGTCACTCGACTGGCTTTCTGGGCAGGATTAGAATAACTTAAATGGAGTAGACCAGTGTTTCTCAACCTTGGTGACTTTAAGTCCTGTGGACTTCAACTCCCAGCTATGCTGGCTGGGGGATTCTGGGAGTTGAAGTCCACAGGACTTAAAGTCACCAAGGTTGAGAAACACTGGAGTAAACAGTATAAGTTGATAGAGAATAGAATAACCCAATACAAGAAATAAAAGTTTTAAAAACTATTGATTATATTATGAAGAAAAATGTATTTATGTAAAATCTGATTATATGTATTATACTATAACTATTATATTACAATATAATGATTACATTAGTATTGGAATTGTTACAAACTACAAGAAGGCAATTATTGAGCAGTAAACTGCAAAAGCAGAATATACATGCTGATACGGGAAGCTGTAAAATTATATCCTATTGTTATGTTGTTTGTGACTTTATCTGTTTTGTATTTGTGTTTTGTATTTTTTCTTGGTTTTTTTCTGTTCTATTTTTATTCGTGGTTTTTAAACTTGAAAATGTTCAATAAAAACTATTTTTAAAAAAAGAATAACAGAAATGTTATTTATGGGATATAACAACATAAATGTTCTTCCATAGAGTACAACAGAAGTGTTATTTTACAGAGCAGGGGGTCTCCAAGCTTGGCGACTTTAAGATTTATGGAACCTCAACTCCCAGAATTCCCCAGCCAGGATGCTGTTTAGCTTTCCTGCCAAACCCGAACATGCTGAAATTATCATCGAAATGTGCATGGCAGCCACAGGGTTTTTTTCTGGATTTCTTTCCCGGGACTACTGGGTTTTGCCCAATGGGCCACTTCCTTCTTTGGGAGCAGGGCTTTCCCATCTGCGGAAATAGGAGACTCAGCCAAAGACATCAACGCCAAGGCAACCTGGAAAAGGGTCAGATGGGAACCTGGCAACCGACTCGGTCTCTGGGACGCCAAGCCGTAGCTCTGTGGAAGTTCATGAAAGGAAGAGGTAGAAAGACGAGGTCCGTCTTGAGCCCTGGCAGTTTCCTGACGTATCCCGGATCCCCAATAAATCTTCCTCAATTGACTCCAAATAAATAAGACTTGACTTTCATGGACTAACTTCCAGAGTAGCTTGGACTAGACACAAGAGCTTTAACCTTCTATTCTCTCTCTCTTCTGTGTGTGTGTGTGTGTGTGTGTGTGTGTGTGTGTGTGTGTGTGTCCGTCCTTGTGGTGTCAACTTACCACAATTTAGGAAAGCAAAAGAGGGCAACTGCAGCTGCCAACAGCAAAGCAAACTCTATTTTGCTCATAGGGATAGATAACCAAGGATAAAGTAGAAAGGGTAAAAGAATAAGAACTCGGAGTTCATTAAGCATCATGGTAGAACCAGATCCCACGGCCTCCTTTTTCTCTTTTTCTTTTTGCAGCTTTCTTTGGTTCAGTCATCTCCAAGGCTACAGTTTTCAACACAGGGGTGCCCGAAGGGGATGCAACACATAGACTGTGGAATTTTGTGACAAGAAAATATTATTATTATTATTATTATTATAGAATAAAAGGCTAATTGGAAGGAAGGAAGGAAGGAAAGAAGGAAATATGAAAGAAAATCAAAAGGGAAGGAAGCAAAAGTGAAAGACAGATAATGATGGGAATTATAGTCCATTATACCTAGAGGTTTTCCCAGTTGCAATGAATGGCTTTGAAAGTTGGACCATAAGAAAGGCTGAGGGCCAAAGAATGGAGGCCTTTGAACTCTGGTGCTGGAGGAGACTCCTGCAAGTCCCTTGGAGTGCAAGGCAATCCAACCGATCAGTCCTAGAGGAGATCAACCCTGACTGCTCTTTAGAAGGCCAGATCCTGAAGAGGAAACTCAAATACTTTGGCCACCTAATGAGAAGGAAGGATTCAATGGAGAAGAGCCTCATGCTGGGAACGATGGAGGGCAAAAGAAGAAGGGGAGGACAGAGAATGAGGTGGCTGGATGGAGTCACTGAAGCGATCGGCGTGAGCTTAAATGGACTCTAGTAGAGGACAGGAAGGCCTGGAGGAACGTTGTACATGGGGTTGCGATGGGTCAGACACGACTTCACAACTAACAGCAACAACAAATACCTAGAAGACATGGGGAATGGGGATGGATGGATGGAAAGATGGAAGGAAGGAAAATGAGAAAGAGAGGGAAATCCTAAAGTGAAGAATTATACGAATGACTTCCAGTCTTCTTTTCAACAGATAATTACAATCTTTTTATCCTTTCTCCCTCTTAGATATTATACATCCCACCAGCCCCTCATTTAATCTACATCTTTCTTGGTTCATAAATCATCCTTTCATCCCTTCCTTCTTTCAGCCAATGTCGATATAAAGTTTCCAGTCTTTCAGAAAAGCCTTTGTTGTTGTTTTTTTCTTTGATCAAATAGATCAACGTTGCCATTTCTGCAAATTCTGACATCTTCACCATTCATTTCTCCATCCTGGCAATTTCTTCATCATCTGGACTTTTTTTACAACACATCCTCTGGACATCCATTCGGCTTCAGTGGCTGAGTGAAAAGCCTCCCTGCCTGAACCAACTCCCTGGCTTACAGCTACAGGTAGTCCTCGACTTATGAAAACAATTGAGCCCAAAAGTTCTCTTGCTAAGCACAACGGTTGTTAAATGAACGTTGTCCCATTTTACGACCTTTCTTGCCACAGTTAAGTCAATCACTGCAGTCGTTAAATTAGTAACTTAGTTCTCAAGTGAACCTGGCTTCCGCATTGACTTTATTTGTCAGAAGTTCACAAAAGCGAATTAGTTGATCCTGGGACATGCAACCGTCATTAGAGCCAAGGTGACGCAGTGGTTAGAGTACAGTACTGTAGGATACTTCAGCTGACTGCTAGCTGCAGCAGTTCAAATCTCACCGGCTCATTGTTGACTCAGCCTTCCATCCTTCCGAGGTCAATAAAATGAGAACTCAGATTGTTGGGGGCAAAAAGATGACTCTGTAAACTATTTAGAGAGGGCTGTAAAAGCACTATGAAGCTGTATATAAGTCTAAGTGCTATTGCTAAGTGCTATTAATATGAGTCAGTTGCCAAGTGTCCGAATTTTGATTACTGTATTTTTCAGAGTTTGAAACACACCGTTCCCCCCACAAAAAAGGTGAAAATCTGGGTGTGTCTTATACATTATTTTTTATACAATACAGCATTTTTGGCTTCCCAAAATCCACCCCCTTTGCAAAAATGGACATGCAGAGGGTTTGGAAGGCTTACAAAGTGCTACTGGGGAGGACAAAAATGAGCAAAAAACAGATCATTTTTGCTCCTTTTTGCCCCCCCCCAGCCCCCAAGGGGCACTCTACCAGCCTTCCAAATCCTCTGTGTGCCTCTTTTTTTGTTGCAAAAAATGGCCCGTTTTTGCAAAAAACAGGCCATGTTTTGATCGTTTTTGCCCCCCCAGCTCCCAGGAGCATTTCACCAGCCTCGCAAAGCTCTGCATGCCCCCCCTTTTTTCAAAAAACAAGGTGTGCAGAGGGTTTGGGGGGCCTGCAGAGTGCAAACCTTTTTTTTTTTTAA